>NW_027070129.1:272463-326989 GCF_002906115.3 Quercus suber
AGTGGGCAAGAGATGTATTAGTCCAGATTTTAATTCAAAAGTAGTAGTAGCATCTAAAGTAGGGAATGTTATGCATAAGGGTTGTTGATTCAAATCAGGGGCAGCAAGCTCTTTCAAAGTTTGATTTCCAACAATGACTTCCTCCTCTTCTAAATCAAAATTGCTAGCAAACAGGGAATCAAGAGCTAGATTGTGCTCTTTAGAATTTTTCCTAGCTTCCTCCCTTAACCTGCGCAAAGTTCTCTCTATTTCTAGGTCGTACTGCAAATCACCTTGATTAAAAGATTGAGTTATTGTCATAAAAAATCAAAGAAACTCTAATAAACCATAAAAAAAAAAAAAAAATTAGGAAAAATCTAGAGTAATGAAAATAAATAAAAATTCTACGTTAAAACACAAAAATGCCTAAAAACCCTAGAAAATAGTGGAATTTGGCCTTGAGAGGGTGGGGCTAGTAATCCATAGGATTAACTAGTCTTGCTCAGAACGTCGTTTACCTTCAAAAAAACTATACTATCAAGTCCTAGTTCTACCACAATCTGAATTCTGCCAAAACAATAACTATTGAAAACTAACGATTTTTTTTTTTTTTTGGAAAATTTCAAGAACGAAATAAGGTTCACAAGAAGCACCAAAAAAAAAAAGAAAATCAAGTAGAATCACTCCCCAGCAACGACACCAAAATTTGGTGTGCTGTCATAGGCAACCAAAAATAAAACCTATACTCCTAAAAATATATGTTGTAGTGCGAGTAAGGATCATTCCAACAGAGAGTATCTAGCCTAATTTTATGCTACATGAACAGGGGGGGGGGTTAGGTATAATGAAAACAATTTTAAGAAAAACAACTAAGGAACAATTCAAATTAAAGTATCGAAATCAATCAAGAGAACAAACCTTGGTCCAAGTCAACATCCACCATCGGAATTTTATAACTAATCATCGATGCAAGTATATATCAATTCACACTTTGAATATTCACCATTGGAAATATTTTCCTATCTCTCCTTAGTTGCAATTAATTAGAAAACAAGCAATTTAATTAATCCTAACTACTAAACAACCCAAGACAAGCGCTAAAGGTTTAATTTAGTAGCAGCCTTAAGAATTAGAGAGATCAATGAAGCTAAACAACACAAACACAAGTGGTTGCATTTAATTTAGTCAAGCGTTCTTCCTAAGATCTAATAATTTCTGACACAGCAAATCATTAAATCTTGGTTGCTTCACAAGTTAGAGAGATCAAACAATTACGGATTTGATATTTAACCTAGCAGTAGATTGAAACGAATAATAAACTAGAAGGCCTCCTAGTAATTAAACGAGACAATCATGAAAATAGGCACAGAAGAACATCCGATATTCAAAGCATAAATTGAACAATAAAAACAAATTAGATCTCACAGTTTTATTGATTCCGAGGCTTCAGTTTCCTTTAACCAAGTATAAAAGTTTTAGCCATGCAGAGCCATGACAAAAAACTCAAAGGAGAAAATTATAGAAGAAGGGAGAGAGAGGCGTGTGTGTGTCTGTGTGATTCTGATTTCTCCTCCCCTTTTACACGTTAATTCCCCCTTTCCCAAGCCTACAAAATCTCCTAAAAGTATTCTAAATAATAACATCCAAATCTGACTAATTAAGGAAAAATATTAAAAATAAAACAAAGTCCTAATATAACTAGGAAAGTGGTGTTTTTCAACTGGAAATTTCGTGCATCAGATCTGGAAGCTTCCAAAAATAAACCACAACAGATCCACGTATTAGAATTTCAAGCAAAGGAACATTCCAGAACGTCAATAGTGCAGGTGCCGCAATTTCAAGCCCGATTTCTACCTTGATTCGTCCTGTATCTCTCAAAACTCAAAACATGAAAGTTGTAGAGCTTTGTCTTGGCGTTCCATAGCATCTTGAATAATCTCAATCGGAGCTCTGATGAGAAAGTTATGCCCAGATTACGATGCGATGTCAAATCTGTCCAGAATCACCCAATTAGTACGTTTTGCACTTTATGCCTCCATTTGCATCCTAAATCAAAATATAAGAATAATGAGTACATTTAGGCACCAAATAAATATAAAAGACTAAACATTAAGGGATAAAAATATGACATTTTGCATTCTCATCACCTCTGCACCCCATTAAGCCAAGCCGTGATTCTCTTCTTTTTGTAAAAGATATTGCCAAAGTGATTCTTGCTCCACAGGTTGGCTTGAGTAAAAAAATATCAATTGCTTCCCTAAGATTCCTTGGTTGTCTCCATGCCTATTTCACAACAGCTGGAAAGGAGGGGTTGCACAGCCAAAAGGATTGGAATTTGAAAGGCCTATTCAGCTGCATAAGCCTACTGGGATTGGTTTCCATTAGGACGGGGCGGTGATCCGAGTGGCACCTTGTTAAATGGGACACTTTTGCATCCAGATACAACAAACACCAGCTAAGATTCATGAAGAACCTATCTATTCTCTCTTGGATAAGGCTACTAATCTCCCTTCTATTAGTCCAGGTGAATTTCAGACCATTAAAACCCATATCCACCAGGTTACAGTTGTCCAGGCATTCCTTGAAGAGCAGAGATCTGTTAATGCTCACTAGTCTACCCCCAAATTTATCCTCATTTGCAAGATGTTCATTAAAATCCCCAACTATAATCCAAGGTTTATTATGAAGATCAGTAGCGTTAGATATATTTTCCCACAATACCTATCTTTCAGCATATCTAGGACTAGCATAAACAGCAGTAAAAATCCAAGACAAGTTAGAAGGGGGTACCTTCACTTTAACATGTATCTCTTGCTCCGTGTTAGCGAGTTGAATCACCTCCACCCTATCTGAATTCCACATAAGCCAAATACCCCCAGAATAGCAAATCGTCTCCGTGTGAATAGCACCATCAAAGGGAAGCCAATTAGTTATCTCCTTGACTCTAATTCCCCTAATACAGGTTTCCATGACCACCAAAATAGCAGGATTGTGATTCTTAGCTTACTCCCTTACATGATTCTAAAAATTAGGCTTCAGAGCACCTCTACAGTTCAACACTAAAATATTCATGATTGGATGATAAAGAGGGTTGAGACACTCAGCAAAAGTGAGTAAAAGCTCCACTTCCTTCAAGCTCCATCCCATCATGACCAGCATTACCAGCATTTACCTAGCCTTCCCCCTACAGGATCAATCTGTGCTCCAACATTCCTATATTCAGTTCCTCTACCGTGGTGCTGGATTCTAAAGATGGTTTGGACACTAGTAAAGCCTTGGTGATGTGCTGGTTCCCCCTTCAAGAGTTGGCTCTTTGTTGGGTTTCTAACCCCTTTCATTCCTTGAGCAGGTGAAAAAACATCCTCCATACACACTATCGCTCTTCCTCCAGAGCCACGCCATTAGCCAGTAACATCCACGGTGGGATCGTCCTCCTTGCACTGGCCATTGTCATCGAAGGGTTCACCACTTTCGAAATCACCACAGCCTAGTCATTAAGGTTGATGACCCATATTGGCTCGATCATTGGCCTTAAACTAGAAGAGATCATGATTAGGATTGCCATCACCATTTTTACTCTAAGTAGAGTAAGTGTTCACTGTGTTTTGTAAGTGTTTCCCAACTAAGTCCGACTTGGTCAATAGCTTTAATGCCCTCTTTCTTGCAATATCCTTTTTGCCCTTAATTGATGGGCTGGTTGTATTTCCAGGTTATTCATCTACTCTTCCTTTAGTAAATTTTTTCTCTAGGCCCACCCTCAATGGCCCATCATCCTTAAAGCTCCTATTAGTCTCAGCCCATCCCATTAGACCCTTATTGAATCCTTGCCTAAGTCCAAGAGGAGTCTGGCGCATTCCGGAGCTTGTCGAGTCCCTAGGGGCAACGACATTTTTTGTCCTATTATTCATAAGTTTTCTTCGTGATACTAGCATCCAAGGATCGTATCTGTCGTCTTCTGTACCTATCTCCCTGACATTTGTCGTGCCACTACCTGTGGTTGTATTGGGCAAATCATGCACATCACACGGATTAGTAGTCTAATTCGAAATGTTATCCGCTCTTGTTTTCACCGGACTTCCCTCCGTTGGCATCTCCAATCGTTTAATGGTGTACTGACAAGCTTCAATCTTATGTCCTATTCTTCCATAGGAAAAACACAGCTTATGAAGACCTTCGTATGACAGAGGTTGTTCAAACCTTCCTATAAGAATGGTATCAATTAACGGCTTGTTTAAATCCACCTATATACAAAGTCTCACATACCTCCCTCTAGCTTCCTTGGCTATGTGGGTGTCTATTCTAAGCACTTTTCCTATGGATTCTCCAATTTTTTTTAACACTTCAGGCTCATACAACTCCATCGGAAGATCATGTAACCGAACCCAAACCGCTATGGATGAGACACTTGCACAAGCTATCTTGAAAACGGCTCCTATGGTCAAATGGATAGGAAATGGCCCCCAATGAACCACGGGCCATTTTTAAGGACGCATCCATGTCTTCCTTCACCGAAAATTTGACTGAATAGAAATCTTTACTAAGATCAACAAATTCTATCCTTCCAAACGGTTTCCATAGGAGGTTGAGCTTGCTTTGAAGAAAATTAAACCCCACTGCTCTGCCATACAACTTGATAACCAAAGCATTGGACCACGGCTTCCTGATCTGGAGTTTTGTTTTCCTGGTTAGCTTCGCCACTACTAGTCCCTCATGAAGCTCTTCTACCTCGTCATCTGACTCAGCCCCCATGTCCATAAGATCCAAAAAATCGAAAGCTTTGGCATAGGCTCCTGGAAATCTCCCTCGCCAGCTTCTCTTTGAAGGTTCTCTTAGATGCCCCCCATGTATTCTGGAAGTCATGAGATTGTCCACTCTCGCTTGAGCCATCCTTGAACTTAGCGTGATGGATGTCCTTAACCTTTTTTATGCTTCTAGATAGCTCGGCCTCTTCTTCCCTCGTGAGCTCTTGATTTTTGGTCATTTTTCGTTCAATGTTTTAATCTCATATAATGCATTTTGCATTCTGAAATAAGGTAACAGGTTTAGTGTAATCCTTGAGCTTGCATCTGCCCTGCATATGAACTCGAGGGCCTAAAGGAGCAAATTTAAAACTGTTGACATCCAAAAATTAGCAATTCCATGATCAATAAAAGGTTGGGAGTTACAAGCAATGAAGGGCTGATGCTTTACATTGCAATGAAAAATGTCAACATATGTTCATAATAATGATACTAAAGTCATATTTCATCTCCCAACTTCCAGGGAAAAAAGGAAAGAGAGAGAGAGAGAGGGAGAGAGAGAGAGAGAGAGAGAGAGAGAGAACAAGTTCAAGGATTGACAATATTTCTATCGAATACATTTCGACCCAGCTACTGAACCTCAAGTAGACCTTATATCCCGAAGATAATGACCTACTTGCTGAGAACCAATAAACAAGGCATCAGCGACAAGAAAACTGAAGATATTAACGAAATAGGTTGTAAATGCACTGCGGTAAAATTATAATAAATGAACAAGTCCCTAGATTCTCACAGTAATCTATATATATATATATATAATGACCGCACAACTTTGGTGCGATGGTCACTTCACAAGTATAAGTGTTTGTGGGGTGTGGAGGGTAAGGGCCGGGGTTCGTTGCCACATCATTATTTTTTCATATTTATTTTTTAATTTTAATTTTTTGACATTATTAAATATATAAATACATTGGTTTTGCAAATTCATTTTAGGCGGTTTTAACTTTACATATAATTTTCCCCCTTCATCTTCCTTTATTTTGTCTCTTCTTATTCTCATTCTCTTACTAGAAATTTGTCACTCTCTCCCATTTTTATGCATATTTCATTTTCCCACACAAAAAGGTTATCTCTCTCTCTCTCTCTCTCTCTCTCTCTCTCTCTCTCTCTCTCTCATTTTTTATTGGATTTTTTTATGAAGTTTGTACACCCATTGTCTTATTATTGACTAGCTCATATGTGTTTCCTTGATGCAAGTTTTTTTTTTTTTTAATCATTTTATTTGCAACACTAAATACTTTTAATGTTGTTGACCAAATTTGGGGGAAAATTATATTATAATATAATATGTCTATATTCTGTGTTATTGTTAGGTTTTGGTTTATTTGGAAAATTGCAGGATAGTTTGAATAATATGATGAAGAATAGTTAGTACAATACTTGAAGAAGGTGATCTTTGTGTAGTTTTCTTAAACTGTTTGTAAATATATTGTTTAACAAATTAGCACCATATTGTTATGTCTTTATTATATGATGTTTTTAGATGTGTGAGTAATTGTTTTTAAGCATTTACGAATATTTTTTATTGCTCATCTTCCTTATCTCATTAATGTATTTTTTGAGATTTTTAAGAAAACAAATTCAATTTGAAGTTTAAAATTATTTATTTATCTATTCATTTTTCGCATGTTGGATTAAAGTTTAGATTAGATTTTGACAGTATTAACACAATATTTGGCTTGATTACAATCATTATGTATAATAGGGTAAAATTTTTGAATTTGATTATGCATTGAATATTTGGCTTGATCACATCACATTTGAAATGTTTTATATATTCGGGAGAATGAGTTTGACTTTCATGTGAGTTTTATTTTTCTCTTTCTTTTTTATTTGAATTTTAGTTTTGTTGAATTTTATAAATTTTTTTGATATGTTCTCATAGTTTTTGATTGTACGGTAAAAAACATTGGGTTTGAAAAAGTTTTTTTTTTTTTTTTAACTAAAAAATAATTTTCAAATTTTAGTTACTTTTTAATGATACACAAAATGTTTTAAATAATTTTTATTAAAAAATTAATATTTTTTCAACCTTTTGAATTCCTGAGAAAAATTGTATTATTTTCATTTTGATATGACAAAAATTATATATTACATTTGTGATTGTCACTATAAAAAATGTAAATATGATTATGAAATACATTACTATTTATTAAATTAGTCCAAATTGCAAAAATAAATTTAATGAGATCATCCTAAAAATATTATTACATGCAATGCGCAAGATCTAGTATATATTAGTCACTCAAGAATAGAGAATATAATTATGTAACGGAAAGTAAAGTCTCACAAATCAAGTCCAAGCACTTAGGGCCTGTTTGGTAGTAAATTTCAAGTATTGTTGTTCAAAATGATGTAAAAATTGGGGTCCAAAAAGTATTGTGAAAATACTTGCTTAAAATACTCATAGTGCAAAAAATGTATTTGGTACCATGTTTCAAATAACATAATTTAAAATGTGAAAAAAAAAAATGTATAATTGTGCTTGGTTACTTTGGTATGTGTATGTATTTTTTTTTTTTTTTAAGTGGTAACTTTCTGACATGTATAATTATTTAATTAATACTAATTAGAGGAGAGAATAAATGTGAAAGAGATGGGAGGAAAAAAAAAAAGATGAGATGTGCACGAGAGAGAGAGAGAGAGAGAGAGAGAGAGAGAGAGAGAGTTATAGTTATGTTAGGTCTTAATATTAAGTAGGTCTCACACTTTTCTAAATATTTAAAAAATGTGTTATTAAGTAATGTTATTTGAAAACTAAAAACTAATAGAAGGAGTTTTCTAAATTTAGTATTTAAACACCCTAAAACGAGAATCGTAACTCAAACACCCCTAAATGAAATCTCTTACCAAACACATTGGTTACTTTAAACTTTGCTTTCTTTTCTTTCATCTTCTTAGAAACCAAACATAGACAAAAACAAAACACCCACAAAAAATTAAACGAAACCCGTTAATCAGAACAAGGAAAAGTTGGAACTTTTTGCATACCAAAAGGTGGGTTTTGCAAGAGCCAAGAGTGTCAGAGTTTCAGAGAAGATAGTATTAAAAAAACAAAGCAAAAGACACTTAAAAATTATACGTTACAATCCGACTTGATAACATGATTAAGGATATGCTTATCCGGGATAATGTTCTGCTCGGAACAGTATTAGTCCTGGTAAGAACCACTTCTTTTGGATTATTTTATGTTTATTGCCTTAATTGAGTGTGTTTGGCAATTGACATCTACTTTTAGCTTTTATGTACTGCTTACTTATTTTTACATTTTCTCACTTTTTCAAATTTTTTCAAAGTGTTAGGTTCTAAGGTCTTAGGATTTTATGTATTTAGAACTCTAATTTGTAATGTTGGCAAACCATGATCAAAACATTGTATTTAGTCTTATTTAGACTTGCTCAAAGTTGGTTTAATATTGTAAAGTTGGAATCGAGTGGCTGCAGAAGTACTTGGGACTCTCGGCCTGGCTCGATCGATCGAAGAATAGACTCGATCGATCGAAAATCGCACAGGTTGAATTTTCTGCAGAATTTCCAACTCAGCCCTACTTCATTAAACGTTTAGGGTTTTATGTTTTTACCCTAGGTATATAAATAAAACCCTAGCCACGTTTTTGAAGGTTGTCCATATTGTATTGTTGCTCATACATTGCTGTTTTGTGTGAATCTCGTGTGAGATCTTTGAGGAGTTTTCCTTTACACAAAACTTAGGGTTTTCATGGTGGAGATAATTTCAACATCTTGAAGATCATTACTGTTGCAACCATTGGAACTTAAAAGAAAAGCAAGCGGGGAGCTTGTAGCTGATTGAGGAATTCAAGAAAGAAGTAGTCCGTGGATTCGGAGCCTGTGCGTGGTCGTGTCAGGAAGTTCTACTGGTGGGTAGCATTAGGAAGTCGAGCGGGGAGCTTGTAGTCCTTTTGTACGAACTTCAATTCTTTCATAGTGAATTCAGGTTAGCCTTGAGGATCGGTGGGTCAAATCCTCCCCAGGTTTTTACCGTGTGGTTTCCTGGGTGATCATATCTTGTGTTCATTTATTTTCCGCTGCTTTATATCTTGATATGATTGTTTAGATTGTTTTAACCTAGAATTGCTTAATTTGACTAAGTAACAACTTGGCTAATTAATCTAGGCTACGCAATCTGTGTGTTTAAGGGGTCTAAATTTCCATCACAAAGTACAAATATAGTTTAGCACATTTTTAGCAAAAGTTTTAGGCAAAAAACTAAATAAATTGCTCCTAAATAGACACACACACACACATATATATACACACTTAGATAAAGAATTTTCATTACATCAAAGGCCAAAAAATAAACAATTTTTTTTCCCAAAAAATATAAGTCATAGGTGGTCATATTTTGTGTCTGTTTAGCTAATTTACAAATCGTATACTCAAACTTTAGCCTATTTTCATTTTAGTTTGTATGATTTAGATTTTTTTCAATTAACAGTACGTCAATTTGTTTCAATAAAATTGTCTTATTTTCCTGTGTTTGATTATGATCTTAAAAATTAGTTTGACTAGCACTAAAAATTATCAATATATATTGTTATTAAAACAATTATATGAAGAACGTTTTCATTCACAAATACAAACCCTAAATAGTAAAATATCTTTTCTTTTTTAAGCCATTTGAAACCCTTAATTGGAAAATATACCCTCAATTTGCAATCCATGCAAAAAATTAGAAAGCAAACTAATTGATTCGAGTAAAAAATGTAATTTGACACAAAGTCAAGGATCAGTTTGAAGAGAAAGTGTGGGCGAAGAGCTTTTGCAAAGTAGTAAGTTTGATGCCCTTGTTTAGGTTGTGCTTGTAATAAAAATATTAGAATAGGTTTTAATAAATGTCAAACATGCTGTTTGTGTGGTTGTTGAAAGGTTTTAAATTTAATAGTGTTCGGTAGTCGTAATTTTTTGAGATTTATTTTGGGCTTTTGATTTTGATTTTGATTTTGTGTGTGTGTGTGTGTGTGTGTTTGTGGAGAAGGTAGCATTTCAAACCAGTGGAGTCTAATTCATGATGATTGTTCATTAATTATCATCAGTTATAATTTTTTGAGATTTATTTTGGGCTATTGATTCACTGAAGATTTTGATTTTTTTTTTTTTTTTTTTTTTTTTGAAGGTAGCATTTCAAACCTATGAAGTCTAATCCATGACATTTTTTTTTTTTAATTAATTTTTGAGAAGGTAGCATTTCAAACCTATGAAGTCTAATCCATGACATTTTTTTTTTTTTAATTACTAAGCCAAGAAACCAATTGGTTTTTTATGCAAGCGAGTATTAAACTCCAGATTTTTTATTCGACAATAAAAAAAAAAATTTACCAGTTGAGTTTATTAGAACTATAGACCTTTGAGTTGAGTGTGAACTGAGGTGGAAAATGGTAGAGGTAAAGCAACCCATGCCTTCTAAAATCACTTCACAAGATTCTTCAAAAATATATATAATTAAAAAAAAAAAAATCTCTAAACAAAAGGTAAGGTCACGCCCACTAAAAATAACATCACTACTTTGCTAAAATCTTCCTTGAAATCCACATTGTCCTTATTTTCTAAAACATGATAATCTTTTTTCTAATTCTCCTTGTGGCAATAGGCGCACTCATCTTTCGTAATATTTTTAATCGGTGGCTCCTTTAAAATTAGATATATATTTGTTTATCCTACTTGACTTGTTATAGATAGAATTGCCCCTAACCATCAAAGTCTCATTAATTGTGTCCCCATGTGCTTGCTTGTCTTTCCTATGGTACTCATTAATAGTCAAGGCATTAGATGTAGGGTAGGGGTGGTAAATGGGTGGGTTGGGTCATAAATAGGTTGGGTGTGTAATTACTCATTTATCCATTTATGACCTATTTATATATAAATTAATTATCCATTACCCGTCCAACCCATTTAATTAGTAACCCGCCCATTTAACCCAATATGACCCAAATAAATAAATAACTTGTTAGTACTAGATTTTCCCATTAAGTTAGCAACTACAAAATTTCTCATAAACCAAACAGGACCCTTGAAAATCGGATTAAAATCTTTTAGCTTTATAATAGCATCAACCACTTCATTTTCATTTATTTTCCCAAACTTTCTCACAAACCAAACAGAACTTCTCCTCACCTAGACCAATACCTAGCTAATTAAACAATTTTTTAAGCAAACAAACAAAAACTCATAAAACTAACCTAAACTTTAGTCTAAACTCTGAAAAACAGTTTTTCCCTAATTTTCTCAAATCTTTCTAGGCAACCAAACAGAAAAACTCGAAAATTGAAAAGTATAAAAAAAAAATAAAATAAAAACTCATGTGCCTCATGTTCAACCTTCCATTCTTGAACTCTTCATACAAATCCTAATCTTCTTCTTTGTCATTCTCAACGTCGAGCCCTTCGTCGTTGTTGTTGTCGTTTTCGGCACTATCGGAGTCGTTGACTCGAGGCTTAGCCGAAGGACCTTTCTCCATGGCGTCCATGTGTTTGAAATGGACCCAGGACGAGATAAACTTCAAAATGGGCATGGATCTCACTCTCTGCAGCTCTGTGCGTTACCATTTCCTCAGCTTCTCCATCTTGTGACAGTACTGCAAGGTAGTCTTAGGAGGCGACACGGTGGAGCAGTGACAAGCGACTGAATCCGCCACCTCCTACTAGTGGGTCGCCTTCAGATTCCCACGCCAGAGTGAGTACCATTTCTTGCGATAGGAGTCAATCCGCACGACGGCCTTGTCATGGGACTAGCATGACGATGGTAGGTGCCACGAGGCAGTGAAGGGCTGGGGTTGAGTTTAGGGCTGGACCTGGATCAGAGTTTGGGTCAAGGTTTGGGGCCGGGCTTGGAAAATCTGAGAAAATCTGGGGGAAAGTGTTTAGGCTTAGAAATCTAGAGGTTAAAGTGTTTGGCTACTAAGAAAATCTAAGGGAGAGTGAGATTGAGGGCTTTGGGCTTAGGAATCTAGATGTTATACTGTTTATTTAAGTTTTTAGATTTTAGAAGGGTTTAGTGGGTTTATTTAATTTTAAATTTTAGATGGGTTTAGTGGGTATTAGTGGATTTATCCATTTAGACCCATCTAATTAAATAACCAAATAGGTTTTTATCCATTTAACCCAAATACTCAAATGTGCTGGGTTAAGACTTATCCAAATAAAGTGGGTAATGAGCGGATTTATGGATATGGATAAAAATTGTCACCCCTAATGTAGGGATATCAATTTTGCTCTGCCTCACTTGACCAGCCTCGCCTCGCTTCACCACGCATGGATTTTCCATGTCCTGCAAAGGTGGTTGGGAGGGGATGAGGTGAGATTTTTGTCAGCTCGCACCATGGGTTGGGCGGGGACGAGTTTAGACTTTTTAGACCCACCCTGCCCCGCATTAATAAATGTTATAATTGTTAATTTTTCATACCCTAAAATATTATTATTTAACAAACATATCAATATTAGCTTATTTTATTCTACCTAACGTGGCTTTTTGTCTCTATTTTGTTGTTTGTTATACTATGAGATCCTTGTATTTGTTGTGATATTATCTTGTTAAACTTTTGGATAATATTATTTAGTTTTTGCTTAAAATTAGTTTGATTTGATGTGATCAAGTTAGTTACAATTTCGAGTATATTTTTATTAATAAAATAGGTTTTATTAAAAATATATTGTAATGGTTGTGAGGCAAATTAACAAAAAATAGAGTTTTACAGAATGGGGCAGGGCTTCGAGGGGCCCCAAGAGGCAGGGATGGGATAAGAAAATTTTTCCCATTATGCGAAACGGGGCGGGGGTGAAGACCTCATCCTTCAGCCTCTTTCAGCCCCGCCTTGCTCCATTGTCATCCCTAATTGGACGTACCTGCATCCAATTTAATCTCATTATTTTCATAGAACAATGTGGTAATAACTTAACCTTTTAACTTTTAATATTAGTCCTTGAAACTAATTACACCTGGTGTTGTACTTGTACCAAATTTCAATCCAACTCAAAGTTGCGACTTGTGAAGGCACTGGATGATATCTTTCTAGTAATATGATGATTCTCTATCAGGATGGAAAACAATAACACGGCTTGTGTCCAATGTACCATGCACTAAATCCAATATGATGGGGCCTCATGTTTGCATTATTTCGGGTTTAATGTACAAGACACGCTAAACCCATGCCTTTCCCAAATAATAAAGTATGAGTAAGATGAGAGCAATCGGACACTGTGCAAGCGCATGTTTCATGAAGAAAATGGGAGTCTATTGCCCAAATTTCTTTGTTTTGCATGTTACTTACAGTCTTTGACTCTTAATAAGGTAATTATTTGTGTTTTTTCTCGGAATACAGTTAATGTGGTAGTCACACTCACACTAATAAAAACAAACCACTCAAAATAAATAATACATAAAACTTATAAATTGGTGTAAAAAATATTAATTTTTACATTTAGTTCTAGGAATTATACTATTTGATCACATCATGTTTACGTGGAATGATGGAAATTGGAATGGAATTTTGTTTGTTATACATGACCATATGAGCAGTTTCTTGATATTTTTCTTTTGGGGTCGGTCCAATGATGAATCATAATATACTAACAGAGCCAAAGATAACAAGAAGTCGAAAAGGAAAATATAAGATAAAAAGAATAAGTGTATGTTGGTAATTTTTTTTTCTCCTTATTTTCTGTTTCTAAAAACAATTTTTTTATTTTTAAAACTAAAAAACTTGTTTGGTAACCTAAAATTAACAAAAAATAAAAACTGTTTTCAAAACTTAATTTGTGAAGGAAATTGAAAATATGCAAAAAACTGTTTTCAGTTTCTAATTATCAAAAATCAATTAAATCACGCACTAAATTTAATGAATCTATCACATTTAATGAGTTAACATTAGAGTTCAAATTCCAGTAACAACATATTTTAGTATTTTCTATTTTTTTCTTCAAAAAATTATTATTTTAATTTCAACTAACCAAACATATTTTTTATTTCAAAAATACAAGAATTTCTTTTTCCTTTATATCCCTAAAACAAGTTTTTGAAAATAGAAAATAAAAGCTATCGCCAAACATAACCTAAGTTTCCACAAGTAACTTCACTAATATCTTCTAAACTTTGCTGCACAAACTCTGGGAGAGGTTAAAAAAGCTAAAAGATTACTTAACAGGAAATGCAATACTAGATAAAAGTCTTTGGCTGGCGCACTCGTCAGAACATCCTCCCAACCCGTGAAAATTTGGCTCGAAGGCATATAGTTGAAGACAGCACCCAGGAGCAGTTGGCTGTTGTTATGGCGTCAATTTCAGCCAGAGGACCACCGGTTATTGATAGTGAGGAGGCAGAAATATTAGCTTGCCGAAAAGCTTTAGAATTTGCAGTGGATGCGGGTTTCAGGGATTTAATTTGTTGAGGGAGACAATAAGGTGGTCATGAACTCCATTACAAGCATTCATACTACATCCTCTCGGCTGGGACACCTATATGGGCAATGGAGACGTTAATTGCATTGCAGCAGGGATAGGCAACTTGAACTGTAAATTGTGTTCCTCGAACAGCCAATACAGTGGCTCATGCGTTAGCACGTTACGCTTGAAATGTTGAGGATGAGTTGGTTTGGTTGGAGGAATCCCCTCCGCCTGCCTTTGAAGCGTTGTATCTTGACTCTTCATAATATTCAATGAAATTTGCTTTTGGTGTCAAAAAAAAAAAAAAAAAAAAGAGTTGGTTTGGTTGGAGGAATCCCCTCCGCCTGCCTTTGAAGCGTTGTATCTTGACTCTTCATAATATTCAATGAAATTTGCTTTTGGTGTCAAAAAAAAAAAAAAAAAAAAAATAGTTTACTGTAGTGACAAATTATGATGGTAGTAATAGCACTTTTTCATCATTAAGAAAAACTGTGTGACGACCGAAAAACTTGTAATAGAAATTCAGAACTATGGCAGAGAAAAGTCCCTAAACAAATGTTTTAGAGAAAATATAAAGTTTAGTTACAAATTTAGTTATAGCTAATAGCTACAACTCCACTCAATATTTTTTTTTTATTGAATGTAAATTTAGAAACACTTATCATTGGATTGCATTTCTTTTTTATATTCTTCATGCTTGTAAAATTTTCAGAAGATTAAAGATCAATAGCTATGTCATTAAATGTTTAACTTTTAAGTTTTTATAATATAAAATTATGTATAAAAATAAGTTTATAAATGAAATAGTAAATAACATCTAATTGACATGAAATTTGACAAGTGACAGTATGTTAAGGGCATAAAAAATTAGCAATTTAACGATTAAATTTTCAAATGTGTAATCATGTTAATTTGTGTAAAAAGAGTTATAGCTAATAGGTACAACCAAGTTTGTAGCCAAACTTTATCTTCTAGGTAAAGCATAGTCGCAAATATAAATTGATGACCACCTACTGAATAAGGGGAATCATTTACTCTCTTTTATGTCGATTAAAACTCCAATGGCTTTTCTATCATGGCTAAAGGATAGCTTCCAACCCTTCTTTCTCCTTGCATCCATTCTCCTAGCAGTGTTGCTGAGTTTTTTCATGAAGTTGAAGTCAGGGAAAAGAAAATTCAATCTCCCACCAAACCCTCCAAAGCTACCTATAATTGGTAACCTTCACCAACTTGGCAACATGCCTCATCTATCTCTGCGGAGTCTGGCAGAAAAGTTTGGGCCAATTATTTACTTACAACTTGGTGAGGTCCCAACAGTTGTGATTTCATCCGCTAGACTAGCCAAGGAGGTATTGAAAACCCATGATCTTGCACTATCAAGCCGTCCAAAAATCTTTTCAGCCAAACACCTCTTTTATAATTGCACTGATGTTGCTTTTTCACCATATGGTGCTTATTGGAGGCGTATTAGAAAAATATGCATACTTGAACTACTAAGTGCCAGCAGGGTTCAATCATATAGCTTTGTTAGAGAGGAAGAAGTAGCACGTTTGGTATGTAGAGTTGCACAGTCATATCCCAGCACCACCAATCTATCCAAGATGCTTGGACTATATGCAAATGATGTTCTTTGCAGGGTTGCATTTGGGAGGGATTTCTCAGCAGGAGGAGAATATGATAGCCATGGTTTCCAAAAGATGCTTGAGGAGTATCAAGTATTGCTTGGAGGATTTAGCATAGGAGATTTCTTCCCTTCCATGGAGTTCATACACAGCTTAACAGGCATGAAATCAAGACTGCAGAATACTTTTCAACGCTTTGATAAACTCTTTGATCAGCTGCTGACTGAGCATGAAAATCCCAAAAGAGAAAAAGAGGAGCATAAGGATCTTGTGGATGTTTTACTTAATATACAGAGGAATGGTTATGATGAAATGCCACTCACCACAGATAATATTAAAGCGATCATCTTGGTCAGTGAGCACTCTCTTTCACTTCCCTCATTGCTAGGATGTCCCAACTGGTTGAATATAAACCTTCTTAAGTTTTAGCATACAGATTACTCTATTCCTCAAATTAAATTATTTGATTGCATGGCAATAAATGATTAATTCAATCATGTATTGAATTTAATTGAGAAACCTAAGGTATAACACTAAACTTGCATTTGGATACTTGAATTTAAATTTGAATTTTAAAGTGATTGATTTGAAATGTCTTAATTCCAAATCCATAAATATTTAATTATGTCATATGGATTTCTAAAATTCTATGGGTTTTGAACTGCAGGATATGTTTGCTGGAGGAACTGATACAACTTTCATCACCCTTGACTGGGGAATGACAGAACTTATCATGAACCCCAAAGTCATGGAAAAAGCACAAGCTGAAGTAAGGAGAATAGTTGGAGACAGAGGAGTTGTTTTGGAGGGTGATCTGCCTCAGCTGCACTACACGAAAGCGGTAATTAAAGAGATCTATCGGTTACATCCTCCAGGTCCAGTATTACTCCCAAGAGAATCCATGGAAGAAGTGAACATTGATGGGTACAATATTCCAGCCAGAACTCGTTTTTTTGTCAATGCTTGGACAATAGGGAGAGACCCAGAATCTTGGGAAAATCCAGATGTTTTTGAACCAGAAAGATTTATGGGTAGCCGTAGCACTGTTGATTTCAAGGGGCAGCATTTCGAGCTGATACCTTTTGGTGCTGGTAGAAGAAGCTGCCCAGCTATCACATTTGGAACAGCGAGTATTGAGCTTGCTTTGGCTCAACTTCTCCACAGCTTTGATTGGGAGCTTCCCCCTGGTGTTACAGCTAAAGATTTAGACATGACAGAGGCTTTTGGCATCACAATGCACAGGATAGCTAATCTGATTGTCATTGCCAAACCACATTTTCCCTTGGTCCATAATGATAATCCACAGATTTAGTCATCCTCCTGGGCCCTGGCACCGTTAATCCATGCCCAAAGAGGAGAAAGACAAAAGGCACCCTGTCAAACAGGAAGTTGAGAAGACTTTCCTGATCAATAATCTAGAGCAAGTGGACAACAGGTACCCCACAAGGTACAATGGAATAAAAATGTCTAATGCTTTAATCTCATATAATGCATTTTGTATTCTGAAATAAGGTAATAGGTTTAATGTAATCCTTGAGCTTGCATCTGCCCTGCATATGAACCTGAGGGCCTGAAGGAGCAAATTTAAAACTGTTGGCATCCAAAAATTAGCAATTCCCTGATCAAGAAAAGGTTGGGAGTTGCAAGCAACAAAGGGCTGATACTTTACATTGCAATGAAAAATGTCAACATATGTTCATAATAATGATACTAAAGTCATATTTCATCTCCCAACTTCCATGGAAAAAAAGGAGAGTGAGAGAGAGAGAGAGAGAGAGAGAGAGAACAAGTTCCTGAATTTTTATATTTTAGGCAATTAGATACATTTGATTATGCAAGGATACATAATTAGACAAAAAAAACTTTCAAATACACATTACAAGGAGTACAAATGTTATATTTTAGACTGTATAGCAAGAACTTGTTTTTACAAGCCAGAATGATTTTAACAAAATTTACGGGGACAACCGGTGTTTGATTAATTCCACAACAGAACATGGTAGAATACGCTCAAACACAACACAACCAAAAAGCATAAAAAAGATGCACAGTGGAGAAATTTAATATTGGAAAGCATGCATGTAAGTGTAACTAGCCTTGTAAAGCAGCTTTTCAGATTTTCCAGGGGGAAAAAATTGTGATATTGGGCAACTCATCTTCATATGGTGCTCTCTCAATATTTCTATCGAATACATTTTAACCCAGCTACTGAACCTCAGGGAGACCTTATATCCCGAAGATAATGACCTACTTGCTGAGCACCAATAAACAAGGCATCAGCAACAAGAAAGACCCCCACCTGTGCCATAAATGATCATATTAGTCTATGCAGGTAAGAGGCTAAAGAGTAAAAGGCAATTTATATATTACCAATTTGGGGAAGAGAATAATTACCAGACGGGCAGAAAACATTAGTCGGTAACCCCAACCTTCTTTTGCAGCTGCATCTCTTTGTTGATCAGTAAAACTGAAGATGTTAACGGAAAAGGTTATCAATGCTGCGCATTAAAATTATAATAAATGAACAAGTCCCTCAATTCACACAGTGATACATGTTAATCACACAAGGATAGAGAATGTAATTGGGTTACAGAAAGAAAGTCTCACAAATCAAGTCCAAGCACTTATTGTCTTATAAAGTAAAGATGTACTAGATGAGGAAATGAAGAAAGATTTGGTAAGTTAACACATACACTCAATGGATCTTAACCCACAAACATACCTCCACATCACTCGACTCTAATGGTTTGATGAGGTGCCTTTTGAGCTAAAGCTCTTTGGTTTGGCACAAGGAAATGAGGACACATTCACCAAGTCATGGACTTTAATTCAGTAAGTCATTTGCATAGACATCACGCTAAGATGTGTGGCTGGTGCCAACCAGCAACCCAACAAGACCTAATTTTTCATGGTTCAGAGTGAGTACAACTGATTTGGTAAAAATACCAAATCCAATCTACAGGCATTTACTGGATAATGCATCTGAAAACTGATGCGGGAGCACAACCAAAAATTATTTCAATATCTTATTTTCGATTTCATTGGATAATTTTATATTTTAAGTTTTTATTTGCTTAGTTTGAGTTGTGATAGGAATTAAATTTCATGTTCTCAAGTAGGGATTAGTTTGGATTAATATTTGAGTTCGGCTAGGATTTATTGTTTATCTTTATCTCTTATTTCCTGGAAGCTCTATAAATGTCCAGATGGTTTATTTAGTATTAAGACTATTTAGATTATTATTATTAATCAAAGATTTCTTTGTAAAAATGCTTTTGTGTTTGTTGGTGATCCCAAACCCTTAGGTGGTGAAGCCTAAGGTTTACCATGGGACTGTTCTAGGTATTGAAGCCTAGGCTGTCCTGCATCAAAGACAATGTCGAAATCTGCAGTGGTTAGTGCTGACATCATCTTCTGGTTTGGTAAACTGCTTGTTGAGATTGTGTGCCGGGAAACAAGCATGTATACTTTAAAATCCTTATTGTATACCAAGGCCTTATATTATGTTGATATATAGCATGGGATTTTGCTATATTTCCATTTGAATAAAAAAATATAAAGAAAAATTTCAATCAATTCATTTTCCTTTTATGATACTACTCAAAAGAAAAAAAAAAAATAGATCGTTACCCAAGAAACTCTGAAACCCCACCAATTCCAGCAAGTTTAAATGGTAGAGGACCTTCTCTGATAAGATCCTGCTCCACACAAGATGAAACTCAGTATATTCTCAAATTCATGTTTGATTGACAGAACAGAAGTAAGAAAGAGAAGGGTATCTATTAATTATCATAAAAAGAAGAAAGAACATGATATAATATCACAATATTAATAACATCAAAGTCCCTGGACCACTCATAACAAATACCTCCTCTTCAGCAGCCTCCAGGCCCCCTTGCACCCAGAAAAGGTTTTTGTAGCCAGCATTATATAGTAGCTCGCAAGCAGCTAAAGATCTGCCAGTATATTATAGTCCAGAATGAGAGGAGAGACAAAATAGCACACAGCATTCTTTATGATACATCTATAATATTTGTGTTTGATTCTTCAATATGTAAAGGTGATTTGTATCCCTCAATAATTTATCTATTAAGTATATGTAGGACACCAAAACCAACTATGACAGTCAAAGGTAGGGCTATGAGTGGAAACCTTCTGCTTCTCACCCAAGCTGGAACATATGTTTCAATTTAGTGACAAGTGCTTTGAGCCAGTCCAACAACATAAATTCCTACCAGAACAAGCGACAGAGGTATGCTATCTAGAACCTGACCTCGGAAAAGTCACTTTCTGGAGAGAGATTGCATGGTTTACAACTGAATTGGCTAAAAAAACTGCAAAACTGGAAGTTCACTTTGTACTTGTTTATCCCTCATATTAGTGTTTCATGTTCAGGGATGAGGATGACTCAGCCACTTTATGGCTTAAAACAGCGACAAAGATCTCTCAATAAGATGGTCTTTTAGAAGAAAATATAAGCATTGTCCAGTACAATCTCCATTACTTACAGTTCCATCAGTTCCGTATATTTATACAACTGAATGCTATATATTACACACACACGCGCATGCAATACAATAAAAAGCAAAGGCCTGTGAAAAATATCGGGGACATAATAAAACTGACAATATAAAATGTTTGTATTATATAATCTTGAATGTAATGCTTTGCTGAGCATAACAAAACATAGTCTATAGAGTACAATAACGTCAAATACTTTATTGCAGATGGTCCCAGAGTACAATTTCAGCATGATGTTTGGCGTGGACCCAACCTTTAAAGGTGTTATATCCAGATCTCTATTCTCTAGTAGTAAAGAAGAATGCTATGTTTGTTCTTGTTTGGAGTTGTTGAATGAGGGAGAGAGAAGTACATGGAAAATTCATTTTGTATGTGGTTTTAATGATTGGAAACTGGAATCAGTTGATTTGTTCTTCAATATCTTCTATTCCAACATCCCAAAAGGTATGGGCCCTAGTAGGTTGAGATGGTAAGTTTTATGTTCTCTCCTATTACAAGGCCTTGAGAGGCTCCTATAAAATGGCTTTTCCATGGAGTGTATGGTGTACAAAGGCTCCCGAAAGGGTGGCATTCTTTGTCCAGCAACAAGGAGAAAAACACTTACATGTGACAACCTTATGAGGAGGGTTATAACCTTGGTGAATAGACGTATGCGCAAGTGTAGTAGTGAAACAGTGGATCACTTACTAATTCATTGAACTACTGCTAAGGAGATGTACTCTTTTGTATTTACCATGTTTGAGGTTCATTGGGTGCTTCCTACCAGAGAGAGTTGTGGATGTACTATCTGAGTGGAAGATTTGAATTACTACTCATGGCAACCTGTTTGTTTAGAAGATAGTCCCACTGTGTCTAATGTGGGTGATATGGAGGGACAGAAATAACCACACTTTCAATTGTAAGGAGCTTTCAACCATGGAGTTAAAGAATTTATTCTTGAGACTGCTATTTTGAGGAGTCTTGTACTCTTGGAAATAGTGAAGAGCATTCAATGTAGATTTCAAAGGCTATCTTTCCTTTAGAGCCTAATTTTTCTCTGTTGAATATTTTAGGAAATTTGAGTACACATCCTCTGTGCTTAAGTTTTTCTCTTCTCAAAAATGTTATTACTTGTCAAAAAACAAAACAAAGTATAGTCTAATTCAAACTGAAAAGAAGGAATTTCCAAATGCTTAGTGTTAAAATCACAACTGCAATTCTCTCCAACAAGCAGAAATAGTAATGACTCTGTATTAACCCACTAGTATCTGAAAGTCCAGTGAAATAAAAAGCTTACCTCAAACCCTTCTGGCATGCAACAATAAGGTCTGTATCCTTTGGATACTTCTCCACAACCTTCGACAAGAACTGGCTGTTGAAGAAAGGAAAAAACAATAATAAGCCAAGCATTGTATATAAAATTAAAGGGTAAAATACTATTTTGGTCCTCACACTTTACCAAAAGCTTGTTTTTTGTCCCTAAAATTTAAAAAGTTATTTTTTCATCCTTAAAATTTGTAAAGAGTTTTTTTAATAGTTTCTAGATAAAGATAGGGATAAAAACAAATCTACTTTTCCAATAGTTTAGAGATGAAAAGAAATTTTTTTGGTAAAATTCAAGGACAAAAGGTAAAACATTTTCAATAGTTTAGGGATGAAAAAATGAATTTTTGAATAATTTAGGGACAAAAAACAAACTTTTTAAAGTTCAGGAACAAAAAACAAACTTTTGGTAAAATTTAAAAACCAAAATAATATTTTTTACAAAATTAGATATTAAGGAATACTTCCTGACATACTTATTGTAAGACAATGTAGGCACACCGCTCCACCAACCTCCTACACAAACATAAGTCAAATTTAGCAAAATCACAAGCACAAAGTCCAAGCCTCCAAGGAAGCTTATCCAAATAGTTCAAAGGAACTAGCATTTCATTATAGTCAACAGTGCCAAATTCCATGTCATACTAGCCTCTAAGCACCAAAATTAGTACTATCTTGATGCCAATGAGACATGATAATGATATTAATCAATAACCATTCATGATGCAATCCATTAGCATTGATGCAGAAAAAGAAAAAAAAAAAATCAATTACAGAAGACAAGTTAGCAATAGTTGTTTGATACCCATCACAAAGCTTGTGATCTGTCTGGACAGAGTTCCAGCGTCAAACTTGTCATCAACATCAAAGATTGGAATCCAGGTTGAGCCTTTAACCCATGCCTTCAAAACAAGGAAAAGAAAATGATAATTCAAGAATCTTGATAGAGCCATTCTGCTTTATAAAAATTTACTAAGAAAAGGAAAAATGAAAAGAAAACAGCACAAGGGAAAATTTTTTAGATAACCAGTTTAGCAATGAGAAATAGTTAATAAGAGCTAATTAATTTACAACAATAATTGCACAAGATGCCTAAAAAACATGGTATTTATCACTATTTCAAGCTATCACAATAATCACCAAATAAACTATTAAATACATAACAGATGTGGAGTGATAAAACCCGTTTATGCAGAACTGATGAGCAGTGAGCCAAAAATAATATTTGGAAACTTAAAATTGAAAGTAAACCTGTCCACCTTTTGGTGTTCAGTAGAGGGACGAACATCAAGTAGGGTTTTGTTAGTTAGCTGAATTGCATATCCAGCTTCCCTGGGTGTAAGAACTTTCACTTTTTCTTCCCTGACCTATGACAAACAGTAGAAACATGACATGGAATTCCTGAGCCACACAATTTGAATTCATTTGGAAAGAGGTATTTCATCACAATCATAGTGAATAAACTGCAATTGATACAAATATCAGCATAATCAATTTATCTAGGTGATGGATACAAAGTTAGGCCTCACTGGCCAAAACATGGCCCAAGAAAGGCAAAAGGGTATGTACAATCTCAAATTGAGTATCTTGCTAACCACTTTTACAACAGATATAGACTCAGAATGTTAAGTGAAGCCCCAAAGAACTGAAAACTATTAATCTTAGAGATCATATATGTCAAAGCACTCATACTCTTCACAAACTCTGAACAACCAATATTTGCAAATAAATATCTGGTCAACGATTTTCAATAATCAATGTACAAAATGAGTATCTAAACAATCATCAGCACACCTATCATTAAATTTCATAATAATTGAAATCATTTCGGAAAATATTACTGACTGCCTATTTAGCAGTGACTTGTTCAGATGAGAAGGGCAGTGCCTAGGATTTTCCTCTGTGATTGTTTGACAAAATTGACCTATACAATCTTTTATGTTATTTTCTACAACTCAGTACATGCTAAAGTCAAGAGCTTGCACTTTGAAATAACATAGAAAATAATTGATGTATCAGGGATGTTATGTGGAATATGATTACTTATCAGTAAAAGAAATTAAAATGTTATATGGAACCTGATTCTACTGAGAGAATCCAAATTCTCCTTTTTTTTCACTAGTTAATCTTCCTAAAAACTGGAATCTTCTCAAACAATGTAATATAGACTATAGACCCATCACTCAAGTAATGGGGATTTCAATTATAAGCAGACCTAATAAATTCAATTTTTTGGCAGTTTAGTGCTAATGATTAAAACTATAATACACTTAATGAAAAAACTTAAGTATAGTTACTTAGGTGTTGTACTTGAGGTTCTCCGATTAAATTTAGCCACATGGCTACATTGACCAATGCAACATGAAAGGTATTATCTCCCCAAGGACAACTAAGTTCAACTACGTGGCTTATTGGCCAATGCAGTCACATGGTTAAATTTATTTATACAGCACCTAAGAAACTGTAGCTAGGCTCTGTCATTCACTTAAAAGCAAGGCATTGCAATTTTTCAAAACCAAAGTGCAACTCGAATTAGATTCAGCTAGCAAAAACAACATCAGTTCATTAGTTTTCTTACTAACCCATCTACTCCATGTCCAAAAGAAACATAAAAATGCTGTTACTTTGGGGTACAAAATACCAGAGCTTCCCATCTCTTCCTGGCAGCAGCCATATCTTTCATTTGCTTCAATTCATAATCTTCACCATCTGCTTGCATTCGAATAGTACTCCTATGCTGAATTAGATATAAAGATAACCCACATTAGAAACAAGGAGCTATTTATCAACCACAAAAGTTCCATTATTTACTGTGAAAATGTAGTAAAACAAAACTCAATATTGGGTCCTAAAGTTTCCATAATTCACAACTATTTCACTGACACACCAAGTTCTCTTAGTCAAGCTGATAATTTCTCATCAAGTAAACTAAAAGCAACCAAAAAAGACACAAACTTTAACTTTCTTTTCTTTTCTTTCATCTTCTTAGCAACCAAACACAGACAAAAACAAAACACCCACAAAAAAAATAAATGAAACCCATTAATCAGAACTAGGAAAAGTTGGAAAATTTGCATACCAAAAGGTGTGTTGTGCAAGAGGGACTGAGTTTCAGAGCAGATAGCTCTAAAGAAGTGCAATAATGGTGTGTTCTTTTAGATATGTTGGAGACCTTTCTTAGTTGAAAATTAGAGCATGAAATGGGAAGAGAAGGAAGTCCCAGAGCTTCCATTGTGACTTGTGAGTGACAATTGTTTGTGGGTGAGACAGTGAAACGGGAAGTGTTGAGAGTTCAGGTTTGGAATTTGCTTTTCCATTACAAAACTGACACGATAAAAAGTAAGGATAAAGCTTATCCGGGATAATGCTCTGCTCGGAACAGCATTAATCCTAGAAAGAACTAATTCTGTTAATTTTATTTTATTTCATTGTTATTATTTTTATTTTTATATTTTTAGCTACTTATTTCACTGTTTTTTTTTTTTAAATTTGATATAGAAATCTATTTTATTCTAATTTAAATGTATATGTGTTTAAAACTTCCTATTGAAAACTTGAACTTCAATCCTTATCCCCCATCCTATAAGAACTTTTATACTTGGGCAAAATTTGCTAAACAGTGTATTTCCGGAAAAAAAAATTAGGCGGATGGCATGCGTTCAAACTTAATTAGTAAGTTAGACTCTTTTTGAAATTCGATTTTAACAAACTCAACTTCCTACTAAAAATCAGTTCTGACATGAACTAAAAAAAGAGGAAAAAAGCCACGTAGAACACCTGAAAGTCAAGTTTAACAAACTCGACTTCCAGGTGCAGTAAAAATTTCACCACCTCCACGTATTGTAACTATGTGAGCACGGTAAACTATTGAAAGTTGAGTTTAGTAAACTCAGCTTCTATTGAAAGTCGAGTATAGCATACTCGACTTCCAGTAAATTTCACCACCTACCCCAACTAACTCAATTATGCGAGCACGGTAAAAATTTATTTAAATGGAACTCAAGTCTGTCAAACTCGAGTTCCAATAAATTTTACAACCACCCCAACTGTCTCAAATTAACTTTGACACACTCAACTCTCACTTCTCATAGCTCTCTCCCACGCCAAAACTCTCCCTTTCACACAAAAGCTTTTCTTCTTCTACAAATCACATTGATCATTCTACAAATTAAAGATTTTCTTCTTCTTCAATTTGTAGGTAAATATTCAAACCTTTTTATTTTATTTTATTTTATTTTTTTGTTAGACCTGGATATATACTCACTTTTACATTTGGTAGATATATATATACACATACCACTTTTATATTGTTGATGAGTAATGTGTTGTTATTATCATCATCATCATCATCATCATCATCATTATTATTATTAGTATTATTATTATTATTGTTTTTTGTATTTGTTATTTGTGCTTTGTAATGGGTTGTTATTTGAAATATGCAATGGGTTTTTCTTTGTAATGTATTGTTATGTATAATGCAAATGAATGGGTAACATATTATTTATTTGCAATGTGTTGTAATGTGTAATGGCTTGTTAGTTGTAAGGTGTAACGAATATTAATTTTTTAAGGTTAGCAACCATGTAAAAACTTGTTTGAGTTTAAAAATTCGAATTTTTGCTTGAAGAGAATAAAATTTCAATTGATTATAATTGTTTGGTGGATTATACAATGTTATCTTTATATTTGCCATGAGGCAATATTTTGTAGTTCATATCGAATAAAGGTGTTATATTCGTCACTAACTTTTAGTAAACTTATTTGACTTATAGGCTTGTAATGAGTTCGATTAATTTATATCTATATTATGGTGGGGAGCCCTACAGTGATGTGACTTATGGAGTGATATATGAAGGGCCTAGTAAAAAGTTAGAGATTATTCAGCTAAAAAAATGGTGGGAGATCAATTTGAAGAAGTTGAAAAAGAAAATTATGAAAGAGCTGGATTTAGACCGTCGGTTGCTTGATATAAAAATTATATATCGTGCTCCTCATGCAATATTCAGTGACCGTATTGTCTTCACGCCTATTGAAATAAAAGGAGACAAGCATATTAAGATTATGTTTGACAGGACAAACTCTACACCCCAGTTAAAAGCTGCTAAGTTGTATATAAGTGTGGAGCCTTGTATAGAAGTTGGCGGTGAAGATGTGCAACAAAAAACTTTGGAGGGTGGTGGCGGGGAAAAATTCCAATCATTACATACAGATAGTTATCCGACTCTTACCCCGTGCACCACAGTTGGGGGTTATACACCAACATGCCAAGAGACACCAACTCCAATGGAGGTTTGCGGATCTAGTTATCAATAAGAATGTATTCAATCTCTAGGGAGGGAAGACAAAGACGAAGATGATGTTGATCATGGTAGAGATGAGTATGAAGAGATGATTGGGAGAGATGACTTTCACGAGAATACTATAAACTATGAAAATGTTGACAATGTCCGTCATGATGTCGTGGATGATCATGATGATGATGCTATAGAGTTTCAAGATGATATAAGCGATGGTATAGGTGTGTAGCCCGTAGTCCCTACATATGAAGCTCATGGCCCTTAATTCCATGCAAACACTGGAGATAATATAGTTGATCCTTCAAACATTGAGATACCATTTTCATCAAGTTAGGTGTAGGGAATAAATTTTATTAAAGGGTTGATTTTCCCTAATAAAGAGGCGGTGAGATAGGCATTAATAGTTTACTCTATAGACAACAACAAGAATTATATAACTGAGCAATCCAACCAACAAAGATTGTGTGTGAAGTGCGCGAATGAGTCATGTGCATGGAAAGTCTGAGCATTCTCACAACGGAAGCTTAACGGGTTATAGGTCGTCACGGTATACGGCGGTCCTCACACTTGTCTGTCAGTTGGGGTGAACAAAGATGGCAGAATGATGGATTCCAATTTTCTTGCCAAAGAACTTCATACATATGTACTTGCAGATCACACTAACAAAATAAAGGATCTCCAAAATTTGATGAAGGAAAGGTTTAACCATGATATATCATACTACAAGATATGACATGCAAAACAAAAGGCTATTGGAAACATACACAGGAATTGGGAAGAGTCATATCAAAAGTTGCAGAAGTTGTTGTTGACATATAAGGATAGCAATCCGGGTACACAAGTGTCTTTTCGGTCGATCAACGGGAACATACCAGATACTATTATATTCAAGTATGTGTTCTGGGCTTTCACTCCTTCCATTGCTGGATTCGCACATTGTAGGCCAGTAATTAGTATTGATGGTACTCATCTTTATGGAAAATATAAAGAAAAGTTGTTGATTGCAATGGCTACCAATGCTAATAATGAGATTTTTTCGCTTGCCTTTGCGGTTGTGGATGATGAGATGGGAGCCAATTGGAGATGGTTTTTATCTTGCCTGCGGATCGCGATATAGGATGTGGTACCCGATTCTAGCACTTGTATAATATCAGACCAACATAGAGGTATAATATCATCTATTACACAGTGGCCCAATGATTATGTTCCGGTATATCATAGATATTGCATTAGACATGTGGCCAGCTACTTCAACACTCAATTTAATGACAAATTCTTAAAGTCTTTGGCCTTGAAAGCAGGATACGAGCATCAAGATCGCAAACTTGAAAAAATATTGGATCGCCTTAAGGATGCTAAACTCAAATTCAGCAAGGATCCCAATCCCAATATAGCAAAAAAGAAGCCATACTCCTATCTAATGAAGGAGGGTCTGAAGAAATGGACACTATCACATGATGGTGGACGCCGTTATGGGGCAATGACTACCAATATGTCTGAATGTTTCAATGGAGTTCTAAAAGGTGCATGTGGACTACCCATATCTACATTGGTTGACTACATTTGGTGCAAACTTGTCGCCTATTTCATTGATCGACGCACTAAAATATTGGGTGATATTGAACATGGTCAAAAGTTTAGCATTACAAACATACTCATCACGATCATTCCACTTCTAAATATGGATTGCATGTTCCACCAACCAATTTTTCTATACCTTGCCCCTCACATCTATTTTGTGCAAATCACGATTGGTATTAGCATCTCTGGGTTGTTCCTGCTTTCGCCCAAACTATCGTAGGACACGATCGGGTAGTGGAACTCTACAAGCCAAAAACATATAAGTGGAATGGTTGACCTCCACACGTTACTTCCCTCAATGCGAAAACTAGGAGGAAGGTGGCTCAAGTCATTTTCATATGGCTCCCACTTAACCTACAAAAGCCACCAAGTAAAGCAACCACATTCAGAAAATTTCCCATAATTTACATATAAATACAAGTATTATTCCTGGTCGGACTGTGTCATGGCAATTCGATTGCAATATGCAGAAAGCACATGCGTGGGAGCATTATTTGTACTCATCGCCCCTGCCCACCTACAAGCAGGTAATATCACATAGTCATTAGTCATTTACGTATAAAAATGTGGCATAATACATGATAGCACACTTATTATGCAATATATACTTACTTCATAGCAAGAGGAATTGGTGGTAGTGGTATTCCTTAAGTAGTTAATATAACATATAGAGACACACTTTAACCCAAAAGGCCTAAGCCCAATGGGCATGTGCTCAATTATGTTATATTAACCACTCATTCTTTTTTATCTTTATTCAATGTGGGACTTCACTCACACGTGTAACCCAACAATCTCCCCCTCACGTGTGAGTCTCTGCCACTCCGTGGGCTTCAAGACTTCTCTGTGGGCCATGAATAAGTCCTACTCGCTCCCCTTTGCCTAATGGACTTTTCACTTTATCAGCGCGTCATCCATGGGTCTCTCGTACGTCATCCATGGGAACCACGTGTCAACCCTGCACGCACATCCATGGGAACCCCGCACGTTCATGTCCATAGGAACCTCGCACCATACCATTATTTAGCACCACGTGAATCTCTGCCTCTCTGTGAGCTTTGAACAAGTCCTACTCACTCCCCCTTGACTAATGGGCTTTTCACTTCATCAATGCGTCATCCATGAGTCTCTCGTACGCCATCCATGGAAACCACGTGTCAACCCTGCACGCACATCCATGGGAACTCCGCACGTCCATGTCCATGGGAATCTCGCACCTCATCATTGTTTAGCACCATTTGCAATATTCCTTTGTTGGGCTTTTCTTTTCTCCAGGATTTTTGTGTGTGGGCCATTAAGGCTTTCTCTGTCCCCGCTGGGTAGGGACCATGAACACCTTACCACCTTCGCCGCACACCACCATGAGCTCTGATACCACTTGTCGGGGAGATAAACACCTTGGGGAGTTTCCTTAAGTAGTTAATATAACATATAGAGACACACTTTAACCCAAAAGGCCTAAGCCCAATGGGCATGTGCTCAATTATGTTATATTAACCACTCATTCTTTTTTATCTTTATTCAATGTGGGACTTCACTTACACGTGTAACCCAACAGAACCAAACCGGCCGCCCCGAACTTACATATATAAATTTCAATCTAAATACCTCTAGCTCTAGATCTCATATGCATTCCATCTCTCTCTCTCTCTCTAGACACCTTTTGTTCTGTGAGTCATTCTCTTCCTCCATTTGATTTACCTGTTTCTTCTTCTGCTAGTCCCATTGAGTCTGATTCTATTGTTGTGTCTAGTATTCCTAATTCAGCTTCAGTTCCTCTTCCTTTGCCCACAAATACACATCCTATGCTTACCAGGTCCAAAAATGATATTTTCAAGCCTAAAGTGTTTGCTGTTCAGATTGACTATAGTTTTACTGAGCCTCCTTCCTACTTTATTGCATCTAAGTGTCCTCATTGGGTTGAAGCAATGGATTCTAAGTTTACAAGTTTGCAGTAGCAACATGCTTGGTCTCTAGTTCCTTTACCACCTAATAAGAATGTTGTGGCATGTAAATGGGTGTATAAGGTTAAGAGGAATAGTGATGGTAGTATTGCTAGGTTTAAAGCTAGACTTGTTGCTAAAGGATACTTGCAGCAATATGGTTTGGATTATGTTGAGACCTTTAGTCCTGTGGTCAAGCCTACAACTGTGAGAATCATTCTTGCTTTGGTTGTTCACTTTGGTTGGTCCATTAGGCAATTGGATGTTTCCTATTCATTTCTTCATTGTGTGTTGCAAGAGGAAGTCTACATGAGTCAGCCATCTGGGTATAAAGATCAATCTAAGCCTCACCATGTATGTTTGTTGTATAAGGCTATATATGGTCTCAAGCAAGCTCCTAGAGCTTGGTTTGACAGCTTCACATCTTAGCTTTTTCACTTGGGTTTTCATGCTTCCTGTGCAGACATCAACTTGTTTATCCTTATTCATTCAAATCATGTTGTTTACTTGCTTTTGTATGTGGATGACATTATAATCACTGGCAATCATAGTGCTTTTGTTGCTGATAATATTAGGCAGCTTGGTGTAGCTTTTGCTCTTAAGGATTTAGGTCATTTAAGGTATTTCTTGGGTCTGCAGATTGAATATACTGGTGGAGGTGTTTTTGTGCATCAATCTAAGTATGCAAAGGACTTATTATCTAAGTTCCATATGTTAGATTGTAAGCCCTGCTCTACCCCTTGTGCTTTGCTCATTCTCATGCTTCTGATAGTCCTCTACTTCCGGATTCTACTGCTTATAGGAGTCTTGTTGGGGCTTTACAATATTTAACCTTCACTAGGCTTGACCTGTCTTATGCAGTCCAACATGAATGTCAGTTTATGAGTAAGCCTTGTCAACATCATCTTGTTGCAGCTAAAAGGGTCTTGAGATTTTTGAGGGGTACTCTTCACTTGGGGATTTATTTTAAGCCTGGTCCTCTCTCTCTTTCAGCTTATTGTGATGCTGATTGGGCTAGGGATCCCTTTGATAGGAGGTCTATCATTGGCATGGTTGTTTTCCTAGGGAATTCCCCTATTACTTGGTCTACCAAGAAGTAGTCTGTTGTGTCTAGGTCCTCCACTGAAGTTGAGTACAGATCCCTTGCTATTACCACTGTTGAGTTGTATATCAGGCTAGCTTGCTTCGCGAGTAGTGAGAGTGTTGATAATCTTTCCTCAACTGAACACAGGAGAATACCTCTTCCGCTGTCTGGTTAGCCGTCAGACCTTCTTCCTTACCGACTAGTAGCTTTAGTCTTATCTACTTAGGAGCTGTATGACTAGCACCTTGCTTCTGACTTACTTTACTTAATAAGGCGGGCAAGAGCAGAGCTATATGGACCCCTTCCTTAAGCGGGTAGAAGATCGAGGAATAAATCGGACAATTATGCCATTCGGAAGAAGTCTTCTACAGGAGGAAAGCCTGTTACATATGCTCCTCAAAGACTTCAGGATTTATTTGTATCATCCCCCAATTTTATGGTGTGACAATGTTTTAGTTCTTGCCTTAGCTTCTAATCCTATTTTTCATGCCAGAACTAAACATATTGAAGTGGATTACCACTTTGTCTGTGAAAACGTTTTGAATAGAGACATGGCTCTCAAATATATTTCTACTTTGGATCAATTAGCTGATCTATTCACCGAGAGTCTGTCTTCCCCTCTGTTTCGTGCTCTTTCTTTCAAACTCATGGGGCTTCCTCCCTTTCGTTTGGGGGGGGATGTAAAGGATGATAGTGCTGATGGTTTTGCCTCAAGTCACTCAGTCAGCAGAGCTTCAATTCATAAACAAGCACAGTCACATAAACGACATGTAGTTCAGTCATAATATTGTAAAGCTATGTGTAGTTTAGTATAAGAACTTGTGGTATTAGTTAGTTACATTACTGTACACGTGTTTGTATTCTATTAGTCATTACACAATTCTATTAGGATAGAGTTGGCGCCTAAATCTGTTATGATTGGTTAGCCTATATATGTTGTATCTCGTGTAATCTATTTTTAATGAAAGATTCAGTTTCTCATTGTTTCTCTTCTAGAACTTTCTCTCAAAGAGTTATAGTTTTCTTCATTATAAATCCGGTTTAAAACACTAATATTACTATTTTCGTGTGTTATAATAAGTATTATTGTTTACTCAATATATATATATATATATATATAACAATTAAAGGGAGCAATGAAAAGAATGAAGTATGGATATCCAATATGAGAAATATATAACCAAAGAAGGGTCTTAAACGTCATTGAGTATCGAATCAAAGGTGCATATTTTATGGTCATGCTATTAAGAAAAGTTAATCTAGAATCTTTAGCAGTAGCACAACAATGACAAACAATATTTTGTGAAAAAGAAACGTTAATTTTTATTTACATGGGAATCAAACTAACATAATGCTTTATATCTGGAAAAGCAGATGACCAAGTCTACAATGTCATAAACTCCAAGTCGCGTCGATTTCAAGGAATTACAAAGTGAAATGTTAAAAACTAAAAAGTAGTGTTTTGAGATGGTATATGCTAAAAATTTTACCTCCCTTGATGGGAATGCTCTTAAGCACTAAATTAAGGCAATTAGCTCAATCGAAATCACATATTACATATTACATTATCGAATAATTAAGTTTATTTTATTGGCCTCAAATTAAATGTCTCATCATAATATGGAAGAATCTATTTTTTTATTCAGTCATCTGTATTGTCCATAAATTATTTATTATTACTAGTATCTTCCACGTATAGTTCTAATACTATTTGTTTAGCACCGACTTGAAAGCATCGTATTGTGACTTTTGGAATACTCTTCTCAGGTGTTTGCTTTTAATCAATTGTACTTATACATCATATCAAAAAAAAAAAAAAAATTGTACTTATACAAATATACTTGACATTTGTAAAAAAATCAAAAGTTATATAAAATTATAAAGATACCTTATGATCATTATGAAAAGACATTACTTATACTTGAAGTCACTTAAAATAAAATGCTAATACTTCCAAAGAAAAAAAATTCTTAAGCCACACCTTTTGTAAACATTTTTTTTAAAGAATAAATTAATTTATATATTATATTAATTTATTTCGAAGGTGTGTAATCCTTCTATTGAATATAATGATTTTATACAGACCACTTCCCATACTGGCTCTCACTTGTGGAAGGCGCTCTTGAGGGGGCGTGACCTATTGTGGAGTGGCCTACGGTGGGCAGTCTGTAAGGGACATAGCATAAATTTTTGGATGGACCGTTGGTTGCCTCCAGGACCAATCCGAGGTCTCATTCACGGCCCGCTTCTCCCACAGGAATATGAGTTTAAGGTTGCTTGGATGACTAATGACAATCACCAATGGGATTTCACACCACTTAGTATGGTCTTGCCACCCACAATAACCCAATATATCTATGCTCAGCCACTGCCCATCCCTTGTTCACAATCTTCACCTTCACTTGATGATGACTATGTATGGAATCATCATGCCGGTATATGTTCAGTAAAATATGCTTACCATTCACTTTTGTCATTGTCTAATGGTGGGCTAAGGAGGACAACTGAAACATGGTTGTGGATTTGGAAGTTGAAGGTACCTCCTAAAATCAAATTATTTGTTTGGAAATGTGCCTACCATCGCATTCCCACCAAATCAATCATCTTCCCTCACGCTAACTTGAATGCCCGATTGTGTCCCCGTTGCACTGATATTGAAACGTTGATTCATGTTCTTCGTGATTGCTCCTTTGCGCGACACATTTGGTCCTCATTCTCATCGCACTTACTTATCTCTGACTTTTTTAGGCTTGAGCTTCATGATTGGTGTAAAAATAACTCAAAGTTGCTTCACCTTCATGCTATATTCCATTGGAACATTATCTTCGCTTTCACCATTTGGGCTATCTGGTTGGGCCAAAACTCTTTAATCTTTACAAGGAAGCTCATACCACATCACATTTTAAAACAAAATGCAATGTCGCATGCCATGGAGTTCTTCTTCCTCAGCTCTATTTCGGCGTGGCACCCATCCCCATCATCATCCACTTCAACCAGGTGGTGTCCAACCCCTCCACCTTATGTTACTATCAACACAGATGGAAGCTCGAAAGGGAATCTAGGAATGTTTGGTGCAGGTGGCATGGCACGTTCAGCCACTAGTGAATGGTTGTAGGGTTTCTCCTTGCACCTGGAAAATACCAACAATACCATGGCAGAACTTTGGGGTATTGAAGCTTTGCTTTAAGCCTGGGACAATGGTCACCGCCGAGTTTGCCTTCAAACAAATTCTCTTCTTGCTACTAAATGGTTGAATATCAATGTGGTTTACCCTATGGAATTTTCTAACTTGATATTGGATTGCAGGTGGCTCCTCAATAGGGACTGGGAGGCATATGTTAAGCATGTGTGGAGAGAGGCAAATAGTTATGTGGACTTACTAGCAAAGAGGGGTGCATCTCAGTCTGAGAGGGAAATTTTGTATGATACATCCCCTAACTTTTTGTGGCAATGTTTATATTGGGACTCCATGGGTTTTGTTTCATCTTGGAGTCGTTGCGGTCAATAATGGTCTAGTTGTCTCGCTTTTTGTTTTGGTACCAGTTATTAGCTCTTATCAGGTTGGTTTTTGGTAGTAGGATTTTCTGTTGTGTCCTTCGCTGTTTGGTGGACTGTTTATGTGTTGTTCTAGCTTGGTTTAGTGTCTATGTCTTGCTTTATGTACTGTAGCCGAGTTGTGCTTATACTGTTTATGTTTATCTAATATATCCTCTGTTTATGCCAAAAAAAAAAAGGCGTAAGGGTGTAGGCCTTAATTATTGTTATGAACATAACTCAAAAGCTAGAAATTTCTATGGTGGTGCAAAATTTATGGCTAGAAGATGAAGGCTATGCATGAAGAGATGAATTCTTTGAATAAGAATAAGACTTATGACTTGGTGAAACTTCCTAAAGGCAAGAAGGCATTGAAAAATAAATGGGTGTTCAAGTTAAAGAAAGATGGTGACAAGTTAGTGAAGTATAAACTCGATTGGTGGTCAAGGGTTTCATTTAGAAACAAGGGATTGACTTTGATGAGATATTCTCTCCAGTATTCAAGATGAGTTCCATTCGGGTAGTTTTGAGATTAGTAGCTAGCTTGGATCTTGAGCTTGAGCAACTTGATGTGAATACTACTTTTCTTCATGGTGATTTGAAAGAAGAAATCTACATGGATCAGTCAGAGGGATTCAAAGTGAAAGGGAAAGAACATATAGTTTGCAAGTTAAAGATGAGTTTGTATGGCTTGAAGCAAGCTCCAAGATAGTCGTACAAGAAGTTTGACTCATTCATGATGGGTTATGGGTACACAAGGACAAATGTAGATCATTGTGTGTATGTTTGAAAATTTCCCAGTGGTAAATTTGTTATTCTTCTACTAATTGTAGATGATATGTTGATAGTAGGACAAGATGCATGTATGATTGGAAATTTGAAGGAGGATTTGTTTAAGTCATTTGATATGAAAGACTTGGGTCTAGCAATACAAATTTTGGGTATGTAGATTCTTTGTGACAGGAAAACTAAGAAGTTGTAGTTATCACAAGAGAAGTATATTGAGCGGGTTCTTGAAAGGTTCAGTATGAAGCATGTCGAGCCAGTTAGTACACTTCTTGGTTCTCATTTCAAGTTAAGAAAGAGATCTTGTTCTTCATCAAAGAAAGAGAAGGGAGACATAACATCAACTATTTATTCCTCAGCAGTTGAGAGTTTGATGTATGCTATGGTTTGCACACGACCAGATATTGCTCATGCAGTTGGTGTTATCAGTAGGTTCACGGTTAATCCTAGCAAAGATCACTAGGAAGCATTGAAGTGGATCTTCAGGTACTTGAGAGGTATCTCTAAATTGTGCTTGACTTTTGGTGATTCTAAACCAATTTCGGAGGGTTATGTAGATGCAGATTAGGCAAGTGACCTTGATTGTAGGAAATCTACATCGAGGTATTTATTTACTTTTGCTAGGGGAGCTATATCATGGTAGTCAAGATTGTAGAAGCGTGTTGCCTTATCTACAACTAAAGTTGAATATATTGTAGCTAATGAATCAGGTAAAGAGATGCTTTGCTTGAAACGGTTTCTCCAAGAATTGGGTTTGATGCAAGATGGGTATGTAGTTAATTTTGATAGTCAAGTGCAATAGACTTGAGCAAGAATTCTATGTACCATTCACGCTCAAAGCACATTAAGGTGAGATGCCATTGATTGAGACTAGTTGTTGAACAACAGTCATTTGAATTAGAGAAGATTCACACAGATGAAAACGCGGCCTTTAGCTGCGTTTAAAAAATGCAGCTATAGGCTATAGCCGCGTTTTCTATAGCTGCATTTACAAACGCGGCTTTTACTGCGCGACAATAACCCCATGCGGGGTCTATAGTCACGTTTTTTTAAATGCGGCTCCAGGTTCCCTATAGTTGTGTTTTTCCACCCCTATAGCTGTGTTTTTCCACCCCCTATAGGCTGAGACTTATAACTGCGTTTTGTAAAAAACGCAGCTATAGACCAACTTTGGGTTGTTTTTAAAACGTGACTATAGGTACAGTTTTGGTTGCGTGTTAAAAATGCGGCTAAAGCCTCCTACAGCTGTGTTTTTGAAATGCGGCTATAGGGTTTTTTTTTTTTTTTTTTTATAAATTTCTTGGGTTTTTTTTCCCCCAAAAAATTCAAAATTAAACACAAACCAGAAAATTCAAAGTCAAACACAACATACTCACAATACAAACACACCCAGAAAATTCAAAATCAAACACAACATACTGACAATACAAATATAACACGCTCCAAAATATAAGAACACAAACCCATGAATCTCCTCTCATTCAACAAAACCAACCCAAATTTAACACTAAATCCATTCAAGGAACACAAAAGCACAAGCTCAAAAACACAAAAGAACAAGCTTAAGAACACAAACCCATTTAAACATAAGCACATTATCAGCAACATAATAGCACAAATTCAAGCACAGATCCAAAAAATTCAAAATCAAAACTCAAATCCAAATCAAGACATAGACACAAATATTCCTAGAATATCCACTTCATTCAAAATTTTCAGCATTTCCTCCATTTTCTTACTAACTAAACATAAAATAACCAAAAAAAAAAAAAAAAAAAACTAGATCTATAGACAAATTAGTGTGCTTGAGATGAAGAAAAGAAGAAAAAGAAGAAGTAGCTGCAAAGAAACAAAGAAAAAAAAAAGAGTTGTGCTGGAGTGAAGAAGGAAGAAAAAAAGATAAAAGAAAAAGAAAGAACCTGGCTTGACTTGCAAAAGAAAGGAGCAAAAAAAGAAGATAAAAAAGAAAGAAAGAATAAAGAAAAAAGAAGCAGCAGCTCTAAGGAAACAAAGAAAAAAAAAAGAGTTATGCTGGAGTGAAGAAGGAAGAAAGAAAAAGGGGGAAAAAAAAAAGGAGGCGGAACGAAAGAAGAACCACTGAAGAGTTGTGCTGGAGTAAGTGAAGAAGGAAGAAAGAAAATGGGGGAAAAAAAAAAAAGAAAGAGAAAAGAAAGTAAGTGGGGGTAGGTGAGAAAGTGAGGATGTAGGTGGGAAAGTGGGAAAAGAAAGAAATTTTTTTATATTTTATATTTTTGGTGTTACATATAGCTACGTTTTTTAAAAACGCGGCTATAGGTCACCCTTTTAAAAAAATTATTCGGCTGGACCTATAACTGCATTTTAAAACGCAGCTATAGGTTAGTTATAACTGCATTTTTTTTTAAAAAACGCAGCTATAGGTCCCCCTTTTATAAAAAAATTTTATTCGGCTAGACTTATAGTTGCGTTTTTTAAAAACGTGGTTATAGCTATCCTGTAGCTAATTATTTTATTATTTTATTATTTTTTTTAAGGGGGAACTTGTAGCTGCGTTTTTTGAACGTGGTTGTAGAATTAACCTATAGCCGCGTTTTAAAAACGCAGTTATAGGTTAGTTATAGCCGCTTAAAAAAAAAAAGCAGTAAAAACGCGGCTATAGCCTGCGTTTTTTGTAGTGAAGGTTGTGTCTAGAGAGAAGCTAAAGTTTTGTGTTGGATTGGTTGGCATAAATTCTTACTGAAGACTTGGGTTGAAGATCTCCTCCGTAGTGGGCTAGAGGGTGAGATTGTTGAGTGCATGACACGTAGTGGGTCCAGCCCACTTGCTTGCCGCTCTTGTCAAAGCTCATTTATGAGCTTGTCTTCTCAAGCCCCACAAAATCAGCTTGTGGTTTAATGCAAAGTTGATGCAAGACGTGTCTAACATGCTGAAGGAAGAAAGAAAATTGGGTGAAGCAAAAATGCAAGAGTCATTCGGCCTTGAATGGAAAGTTGAAGCAAGAGAGCCACTTTCGGCCATTTGTGTGAGTTCCAGAGAGAGCAAGACACAGAGAAAGAGAGAGCTTTAGCTTGAGAGGTGCAGTCCGAAGAGATAGAGAGAAACAAAGTGAGAGTGTGGGAGAGTGAAAAAGAAAAAGGAGACATTTTTTTTTTGTTCAAGTTACACACAAGGAAGATAAATTGGTGGAGTTCTCATGCATGGAGTTTTTGAGTGCTACAATCATGGAGAGTAGGAATATTCAGAAGAAGATTTTGCTACTGGTTTTATGGCGAGATTGTATTTACTCCTTGAGATTTAATTTGTTGTGTATCCAATTTATTGTGGATTCAAGTTTAGCACAAACTTAATAGTTGTAATCTCTATTTCATAGTGGATATTTTTCGGAGCTGTCCCGTGGTTTTTCCCTCTACACCGGAGGGATTACCACGTAAGATTTGGTGTTCTTGTGTGGTTGTATTTATGTAGTGCTTGTTGGAATTTTTTTTTTGTTTCCATGATATTACTATTGCTTGGTAGTTATATATTTTAATTCACACATAGACATAGAGGGGATTTAGGATTTTTCCCCAACAGAATTCACTTGAAATAAAATGCTAATACTTCCAAAGAAAAAATTCTTAAGCCACACCTTTTGTAAACATTTTTTTTAAAGAATAAATTAATTTATATATTATATTAATTTATTTCGAAGGTGTGTAATCATTCTATTGAATATAAGGCGTAAGGGTGTAGGCCTTAATTATTGTTATGAACATAACTCAAAAGCTAGAAATTTCTATGGTGGTGCAAAATTTATGGCTAGGAGATTTATGAAAATATCTATGTTGGCAATAATGAATTTGGTTATCCTTACTCTTGTTGACGTACACGCTAATGACCACAACCCTGACGATCCCTTTGGCCTTCATATTGCTCAAATAAAATTTATTAATTCCCATAAATATGCATTTGAGATATGTCATTAAGTTAGTGAAGACGATCGACATGCTATTACACTTGAAGCTTGTGCTTTTCGAGTGTTTGATCACATTGTGCAGGAGAATAGGTTGCCAGTTAACCACCATGTGGTTGAAGTTGCTTCAAAGTTCTTGAAATTTTGCCTCGATAAGAAACATATAAAACCTTTTCGTTTGGAAGGCTGTTTCATAAAATGCTATAAAAAGCATCTAAAAGTACATGTAGAGTATAAGAAACAGGATGACGATCGTAACAATGACCATGGAGTGAACCTAAAAAAGAACTAAATTTTTTTACTAAGAAATAGTATCCAATTAGCTTCGAATTTATTCACTAAAGCTATCTCTCTTCCCCCATCCCCTAGGATATTGTACCATTTTTTTCTGAAAGAATAATGTAATGTACTCATGCATGAACGTTAAATTTTTGAGCAACCGTTTAACATTTTTTTTTTTTTGGAGAAGGTAGCAACCATTACCTTATATATAGAAACGAAGGGACTCTTTAAGTTTTTATAGTTGTTTCATGATTAGTAGTAAAAGGTTCCTTATGAATTACTTATGTTCTATTGCCATAGAATGTTTGACGTTGTTTGTTTCTTCTACACGAGTCTTAACATTGGGATAAAAGAGTTGATACTCGTAGAATTTTTATTATTTATAGCTCATTTGAATATCTTATCTTACTATGAATAAAAAGAGAGTTTTTTTGTGTGTGTGGTGTAATAAAACACATTAACCTGGAGGAAAGAGGTGAAGGAGAGGCGAAAGTCAACTGTTTGTAGAACTACATGTGGCCCTGGAATGGAAATTCAAGTACGTTGATGAATGCATATATGCAGTTTATAAAAATTTCTCAATTGGTTGTTTGTGTATATATATATTTTTTCTTTGTTCTTGATTTGTCTTGAAATTTCACATTTTTCTCTCTCTAAACTCCTATGGTTTTGCTTCTGCAATTAAAGAAGAAGTTGCAAATACTAACTTTAGGACAGTTTCGGTATAGGTAGGCTAATCAAAGTATTAAGCTCTATCTAAAGTCATATATTACATTATTGATTATTGAGTGGGTTTATTTTATTGGCCTCAAATGAAATGTCTCATCATAATATGCAAAAATCTATTTTTATTTATTTATATGAGAAATATTATATTCACAACATTTTCATAACTACTCTTAAGTTGTAGGTTGTTACTAGCTATTCTTGGTGGCAAAAATTTATTTTTAATGATAAGCTTAAATTAAAACCAATAACAACATATTACTTAAGATTTGTTATAAAAGTGTTGTGGAAATATTATAAACGTGCATGTAACACTTTTCTTTTTTTATTCAATCAAATGTCATTTATGTTGTCTTTTCATAAATGAGTAGTAGGATGAATTGAACTTTGCACACTCTAATACTAATTATTTGTTTATCGAATGAAAATTTTCTGTACCATATGGCTTGTTTGGAAGTTTAGAGAGGGAGGAGAGTAGAGGGGAGTAGAGGGAAGGGGAGTAGTGGGGAGGAGAGTAGAGGAGAATGATTCACCTCCATCTTATTTGGATGTTTTTAAAATTAGTAAGGGGGAAGGGAGTAATTAGCCCTTCTCCTTGTGTAATTTTGTTAATATAATAAGGGTAAATTAGGTAATTTACTTGGTCAATAGTTTATGTACTCTACTCCCCCTCCAAATCTCTCCAATTTGGGGGAATTAAAATTAGGGGGCTAGAGGGAGTTCAAACCCCTCCAAACTCCTCCAAACCCCTCCCCCTCCTTTTTTAAAAAACTTCCAAACAAGGTAATTGCATTACTCTCCCTCCCTCTACTCTACTCCCCCTCCTTTTTTAAACATCCAAACATGCCAATAAAGTGTGTACCACTCCTTTTTTTTTTTTGAGAGAATTTCAATTTATGGCGTCTGCTTCTGACGATAGTTCTTTATCATTAGATAAAGACACCAATAAGTTTTTTGTGTAGGCGAGAATTGAATCCTAGATCTCTTATACAATTATCAGAGATTTTACCAGTTGAGCTAATTGAAACCCACAAGTGTGTACCACCAATAAAAAATTGAGACCTGACAGCTTTTTTTTTTTCAACTAACGGGAGAGGCAAACGTTACTAACATTAATGCCTCATGGTTACAGTTCTAAAAATGAGGCACCCAGATCCTAATCTGTTTCATTTTTGAAATTGATAATTATTAATGAAGTTTTGCATTTGACACCAACCAGGTCTTTATCAATTCCCTTTTCATTCTTATTAATTGTTTGCATTATTATTGGTCTAACATCATCACGATCATCTCTCTCCTTTTTTATTTTTATTTTTTTGTGTGAGAAGAATCATCAGGATCATCTTAGCGTCAAGTCTGATCCATCATTACATTATCACTGCCTTACAACGATAGAGAACTAACATTTACTCTCTGTTTTGGTTGTTATGATAAGTGTGGTTGCTAGATTGTGTTTTATGTGTTTGTTGAAATTCTTGAATGAGGTTAAGGAAAAAGGATACAGTTGTTAATTTTTTGCTTAGTCTTGATCATATATTTCTATGCTGCAATTCTCATATCTGATATGCACGGCATTGGTACATAAGTTTTAAGCTTTTCTTTTTAATGTTAAGCACTCATTCTTTTCTACAAACTTTGATTTTAGCAATGTTTTAGCATAGTATTTTTCCCTTAAGAAACTGAGATGCTTCATCAGAAAACTTTTGGTATAAACTTAACCCTTTTTCTTCCCCAATAATCAAATCTTGATTTCTTTCACATTTTTTGTAGATATATGCCAAGCTAAGATGATGGATAGGTTGATATATTGCTATGAGATTACAAGAAGGCTGCTGTGTATACACTGGATATGTGCACAAGGGAGAAAAAACACCAAGCATGGGTTCAAGGGATAGTTGTCTGATTAAGTTGAAGAAAGTTTGTTGGTAGGGGCTTTCCAGTTTCATGTACCAGACCCAAAAAAAAAAAAAAAATTGTTGCTAGGGATACTTATACACATAACTGTTTAGTGGTTTTATCTTGCATTTAAAAAAAAGAAAAGAAGCAGAAGTACAATGCAAATAAATGTTCATAAGTTCCAGAGATTTCTCTGAAAATAAGTATTCTTCTTTTGATAATTCTCTGAAAATAAATGTTCATAAGTTCTATTGAAACCATATTCAAAGACTATGATATTTAAAATAATAAAAATTTCTCCTTTTCCACTTCTAAATGAAAAATAAAATGAGTATCAGAACCCGTAAAAGTTATCAAAGTTCATTTGCATAGTAGAGTATCAAATCAAAATAACTAATTAATTTGGATGCTCCTCTATGATAGACAGCACTGACACTCTTCTTCACTCCTTGGTAGGCATGTTGTAGGTTATGGGTTTGGAGCTTAGCCAATAAAGTCCCACAAGCAAGCACAGTTCTGTGTTTGTTATTCAATATCTTCATTATTCTTTTGATTTACCGTTTTTGGTAATTGTGTCTACATATCAACATATAACCAATCAAATATCAATCAAATCAAAGCAATAAAAAAATATATGCTTTCATCTAATTACTTGAATCAAGTTCAACATTTTAGTAAAACCCATGTGTAGTTATGTTTGTCCTGCCATCTTCCTGCTACATTTCACATTCAAATGAATTAAAAAATTAAATATAAAGAACCAATTATGAGTTGAGGCAACAAAATTTAAGAGTAATATAACAATGTAAAAATTTTCATAAGCGAAATTTAAAATACTACCATTGTATGTTGAGATGAAGATTGATTCAGTAGATTGTAAGTATCTAGACTTGAACTAAGGGCACCATTATGAGGTGGCTGCCACATTATTGACAAAAATTATATACATAATTGAAAAAATTAGTTCTTTTTATAATTTACACACAATATATATATATATATATATATTGTTACCTGTGTGAAATAAACCGAAGAAGACATCTGATGAAATTCATTACCAACATCCAAGCTTAAGTTCTGGCATGGCTGCTATTTTTCCATTGGTGAAATATGGATATAGTACACATTATAGTCTAACATTGTAAGCACAAAGAAAAAAAGAAAAATAAAAAGGAACACATTTCATACTGATGTGAGTTGTTGAATATGAGAAGGTACAGTAGTTTGACGTTTTCTCTTTCTTGTGGCTCTTTCTAATGCACCTTTTCTCCTAGGAGATGTCCCTGCTTGTTTTCCTTTAAACTTAATTCCTTTAATTTTATTTTCCTTTGCAATTGACAGGTTGTACACTATCGTTTGCGTGTTGAGCCTTTAATTTGAAACGAGAGCCTCCAACAGTACAATATTCAGTTGATAGATTTTTCAAACTTGCCTGAACTTTGTTCAAAGTACTTTCATGAGCATCCAAAGCCATACGAAAAGACTCATCAGTCACAACAGCTCTCACCGCCAAATTCGAATGCAATTTAAGCAATACTTTGTATTGACTTCCCACATCTGCATTGTTGATGGGAAAATTGATGACTCTGAATAAAATATTGGGAAGCCAAGCCGAAACTCAATGATGGGCTCTTGAGATGATGCCCAAAGGCTTTCGGTGTGGTAACAAGCCTATCCAAGCAAGAAATAAAGGCTGCAGTTAACAAAACAGTAATAAAAGCGCAATAAAAATATTTCAAAATACTTAATTAGTACATTAGTGGTCTTGTTTTGATAGTGCAAGAAAAATAAATTTTCCAGCGGTAGGGTGAAATTACACTTGAAGTCCAACACTCAATTATTAAATAAATTTAGGAAAGTGTTCACTTCAGGGGGTCCTTGTGAGTCTCGGTCAGGATAATTTATTGTACTTTCAGCTATAATTACATTAATATGAGGGAAGAATTCTATTGTTACAAATACTTTATATCCTTCAATAGTAAAACAAAAAGTAAAAATTAAAAGTTCCATGGGAAGAATAAAGGGGTTAATTGGCATGGTGTGAAGAGAGAAAGAGATTCCAGCTCAGTGCAACAAGTGTTGAACTAAGATTTTGGGGGACATATATACATAAGGCATGAATGAGGTAGTGTGTGCTATTTTGAGTGAGTGGGTATTTAGGCTTGTGGTGGTGTGATGGAGTTAATGCTGAGTTTAAGGCTTTAGTGAGTAAAGGGTTGTTTGTGACTAATTAGGAAGCATTTATGGGCTATGAATATGTAGAAAAGGTAAGGGAATGTCTAAGGCTAAGTGAATGTGGGATAAGGGGAATGAGTTGTGAGCTTGGGAGAGCTAAAATGCAAGCAAAATGACAAGCAAATAAAAAATTTCAGAGGGAGTAGCTATGTGCTTGTGGGCTAGTGTGCTAATGCTTTTATAGTGGAGTTTAGGAAAGCATTAATTAACAAAAGTCCAAAAACATAGGACTAATCAAGGGGCAGAGTATCAGGCTTAATTATCCTAGGATTTGACCAGAAGCGGGAGATTTGCTTTTGAGGCTGCTTTGCTTCTTTGGGTAATATGACACATGGTGGGTTTTTGGGGTATTTTGCATTAAATGTCAAGATTTCTGAAGTTGAGTTTAACCAATAGGATTAAGGTAGGTATCAAGGAGGAATCCTTGTGCTGCAATTGAAATTTGGACCCCAAGAAGTAGGATTCAACACCCCAAGCCAGGTGTCAAAGTTTAAGCCCACTTCAAAGGGTTCTGCTGAAGAGCCCTTTATGCCCTCCAAACCACATGTTCTCAAATTTTCCCCTTTAGGATTCATGGGCTTGGCACATGAACTATGTCTTGAACATTTTTGACATTTATAGCATTAATTTGTTGAAATTTGGATAACTTGGTTTCGGCTCCCCTTCCACTGAAGATATAGTCTTAAGGAAAATAATGAAGTTCCATTACCCATTAAACTTCAGCTGATATCACAACCTTTGGGCATTGTTCATGTCAGGTAGAGGGTGATAGAAAGTTGATGGGACAGCCCCTAGTTCATCCTCAAAGACTTGGTTTTCTTGTTAAGGCCTCCAGCTGTACCTTGGTTAAGGATGAATAAGAGCTGGTTGTCTATTTTCAGTCCTCTGCCTCTTGCTGGAGTCCTTCGAAGCTCATGTGGGCTAGTCCTTTTGGGCTGGGCTATGTTCGTCCTACAAAATGGACATCAACAACATATGTTGCCATGGGTTTTCATCCCTCATGGACTTTTCTTAATATTTTGGGTTTTCATAGATATTTGTAATGGGTCTTTGGGCAATGAGTTGTAACATTTGAAATACTAGGATAAGTTTCAAAATGCCTTTGTAAATAACATTTAATTACCATTTTTGAAAATGATGAATTCCATATCATAAGTAATGTTCATGATTTCTAATAATCACATCATAATTTAAATGGTGAGCTGTGGGATTGAATAGTTACCATGGGCTTCGAAGATAAATATTATGGATGTTGTGATGTAAATGATGACCACACGTTTTATAGGTTTATAATATGAGATGAATATCATAATCTTCAAGATAAATTTCCATGAGCTTTTATAAAATATAACTTTCCATGAGATTTTATAAAATGATTGCCATGGTTTTTTCCATAGTAGTGTTTAAGAAACATTGTTCATCTTTTAAATGAAATCATTATAACATAATATTTTTTGCCAAGCATTAATAATCTTGGGATTTTGATAAAATAGTGGTAATGTAAATTGGGTTTTTGATATTGCCAGTGAGAATTGGGGTTTTTGATGTTGTCAATGAAAATTAGGCTTTTTGATATTTCTAGTGAGAATCAGGCTTTTTGATGTTGTCAGCAACAACTGGGCTTTTGATGTTGCTAATGAAAATTGGACTTTTGATGTTGCCAATGAAAATTGAGTTTTTTGATATTGCTAGTGAGAAAAGAGTTTTTTGATGTTGCCAGCAAGAACTGGGCTTTTGATGTTGCTAATGAAAATTGAGCTTTCGATGTTGCCAATAAAAATTGGGTTTTTGATAAATAATTTGCCATGGGTTTGAATTATGAGCTTTGATTATGGGGTTGAATCCCATCGATAAAATAATATTGCCATGAATTTGAATCATAGTATTTCCGTGAACTTGAATCATGGGCTTTAATTATGGACTTGAATTCTATTGATAAAATTGTTTTGCCATGAATTTGAATCACGGGCTTTTTTCAAATATTGTTAAGCATAAAATTTCTTGGGCTTTAGAAAGAATGAGATTTTAACTTGCTCAATAAATAATTTAGGCTTTACAAAAATATTGGGTCTTATAGTGTTTTACATGTGTAGCCCAATTTTGTGATGGAAAGAAGAACGGTTGTGGGCTAGCATAGTAATAGTAAAAAATATTTAGGTATGCCTAATAATTTGTTTGTGATGTTTGAAAAATAAATAGGTGTTATTTAAGTAATATTAGGTGTAAAAAAGTGTACCCTAACACGCATTCTAGTCATGTAGTCCTACACGCATACAAGTATTTATTGCAGATCCATCATTTGCATCCTTTTTCCACCGTTTTAAAATATATTGATCTAGTAACCTTTTAAAATTTTGAAGAGATAAGACTTTTAAGGCATGGGCACATAAAATTCTAACAAATTCAAATTTTTTACAACTGCACATCACTGTCGAAGCCGATGAATCATATTCAACAATGTGTTGACAATGTTTTCCAGGAGGAATAACTTTATATTTGGTCACAATCTCAATCTCATCATACTTATGCAATACACAATCTCAAGTGAGCCATAATTAATGATTAAACAACTTAAATATTGCAGTGTAAAAACTTGCTGCATGCTTTAATATTTCCACAGGATGTGCCAATGATGGTCTACTTTGGGTTGCTTTGAAATCTGCTTTCAACTCTTCATAACGCCTATCATCAACCAATTGCTGAAAGTGATGAAAGAAAAGTAACAAATCATAACTATAAGCAATGTATTTTTTAATTTGATTGTTCATACTCTGGCTTCTTTGAATAGTAGACATCAGCACAAAATATTTTTCTCCCATATACCAAAGCCCATTTCTCCCTTAACTCAAATGATCTCTGCAACCAACTATTTTCAAACCACCTTTTCAGCCCTATCTATGTTCACGGTTCCACCCTTACTATCCTCTCCTCCCTTTTAATTTCATGTGTAGGAGGACCATTATTCAATTCCTTGTCAATTTCTTGGATGTGTGCTTCAAATAGACTCGGGTTGGAGAGTATTGTTTTTCCTGTGTGTACAACTTAGTCCTAAACGACATCCTCTACAACTAGATTCTCCTTATACCTCAGATCATACTCTTCGCCAGCCCTGGTCTCATTGTTATCCGATATTGGAGTAATAGACAATCTGTTGGTATGGGGTGGGTAAGGTCCATTGTTTAGTGATTCCTCCTACTGGGATGCTGGTGGTGACCTGTAAAATCTAGCCATGGATGCTCGTAGTCATGACCCATATTGTTGATCTTCCTTTCATAGTGTGCCATTACTATTGAGCCACATCTTACAATCTCGCTCATCATGATTTAACTTACCACACTAGTAGCAAAAAATAGGAAGCCGCTCATATTGGAATGAAACCCATTATGATTTCTCTCCCCCTGAACTAGACATCCCCGACTGAGTGGCTGAGTTATATCCAAGTCAACTTTCATCCGAATGCAATGACCTCTACAATCCCCAGTTTTAGTCTCTTCAACGCACTCCATTCTACCCAAAGTATTGCCAATCGCCTCAGCGTTCTCTTTCCTCATCAATCGCAACGGTAAGCCATGTATTTAAACCCAAAAAGAAGCCCTGTCAAATGTTGCACCATTGACTGTCGCTTCTTCTCCAGGTCTACATAATCCAATCAAGTATTTATTAAAAGACCATGGACCTTGCATGAATATACAGTTTGCATCGGCTACATCCTCAAACAAAAGAAGGACAGTGTTCTCCCCAAGGTCCCGAATTTTGAAGCTTCCACCAGATCTCCACATACTTCTTAAGGTCTGATTGATAGCCTCCATATTAGGATGTCTTTTAGTGAAGAACTTTGCTACCAATGTTTTAGAATTATCGATGTCGTCCAACAATAGGTCCATTGCCTGCCACTCCTTAGTGTTGAGAGATAGTTTCGCCCGTCTTCCTGTGATGTCTTACATGCTATGAGCAGTGGCTTGGAGTAAGGATTTCACCCGTAGGGAAAAGATGGCCTATCTGATGAAAGACTTTCACCATCTTAGGACTCCTAGAGAAACCCTAAGCATGCGAAAAATTGCTCCCTCTTACTTGCCGCCCCCCGCACCCCCCCCCCCACCCCCATTTTTTCTTTAGAAATACCCAAAATGTAGTGTTATTTACAAAAGAACCAATTAAATGTTTTTCTAATAACAATCTTATTTTATTAAGATTTTTTTAAATATATATATATATATATATATATAATATTAAATTGTATTTTATATAATAGTAATAGTCATATATATATATATATATATTAGCGGCAAATCCCAAAACGCTATGAAACAGTACGCTGAAATAAATCGATATCGAAATATTTCATATCCAATGGACAAACCGAAACAGGTTTCAAACGGTATTGAAAACATCTTTTATTCAGCCACAGTTTTGAAGTGTTATAAAATGGTAAGCCACAACATAGCACACAAAGTTCTAAAAATATAAAACACAAGCACATAGCTAGAGATTAGAGAGGGAAGAGAAAGACAAGAGATACTAGTCATTCCAGCTTGGATTGGAGCTAAATGGAAGTCACAGACTCACATCGAGCAACTAGCAACAAGGATGATGGATTGGTATGGTGGAGAATGGCGTTATACACACACAGTAACTGTAAGGCATAGTGAATAAGTTTAATTTTTTTTAAAAAAAAAAATCAGAGATTTTTATTTTCAAGGGAAAAATGGCGTTTTTGTTAGTGTTCTTTGGAGGCCATGGGCTGAGATAGGGTTGTCCAAACCCATCCGAAACCCGACCCACCAAAAAATCGATCAATCTAATTTGACGTCTGGACTCGACTACTCGCGCAGTCAGCAGCCTTCACCACCAGAAAACCGACTCCAGCGGGTCAGTTTTGGTTTCCCTCCCCCAAAATCTGAAAAACCCACAAACAGACAGAGAAACTCCAGATTCGGGCGAAAAAAATTTCCAGATCCCAAGGAAAAAACCCAGATTCTAACAAGATATTAGGTAGATCTGATGAGATTTTGACCAGATCTAGTGAAATCTCATAGAATCCAATGAGATTTTCGCCGAATCTAGATTTCTCACCATTTTCTCAGAACTAGACTCCGACTAAACCGTCTGCCACCCGTTAAAGTCTGATCCACCTGATCCAACCAATCTATCGTTGATGGCAGGTGAGATTTCGGCCACCCAATTCCATCAGGTCAGTTCTGTTGGGCACAAACCCACCTAGACCGACCTAGACTGACCCATGGACAGCCTTGGGCTAAGGAATGGCCAAATGGAAGTTTCTTTTTCTTTAGTTATCAAATTTCTTCTTTCTTTTTCTTTTTCTTTTTTACCAAATTGATTTTGCTGGATTTTTACTTTTATAATTATATTGAACTAGTTCAACAATTTAAGGACTAATTTTAAACTTTGAGACAATGTTGTATCTTGATTCCCATTCTAATAAAATTATTTGCATTTGATTCTAAAAAATAAGTAAATGGGGGTGGGGGGGGGGGTGCGGGGGGCGGCAAGTAAGAGGGAGCAATTTTTCGCATGCTTAGGGTTTCTCTAGGAGTCCTAAGATGGTGAAAGTCTTTCATCAGATAGGCCATCTTTTCCCTACGGGTGAAATCCTTACTCCAAGCCACTGCTCATAGCATGTAAGACATCACAGGAAGACGGGCGAAACTATCTCTCAACACTANCCCTTCCCTTCTCTTTTTTTTTTTTTTTTTTTTTTTACCTCTGTTCATAACTTCATTCATGTATATATATTAGTGAGATTTGAGAGGTCTAAGAGTGAGAGTGACCAGAGCTTTGTTTTGACCTAAAAAAAAAAATGACATTGCACGGGAAGGAAAAAAAATGAAAAGAAAAAAAGAGAGGCCAAACTCATACTGGGCAAAATCTGCATTCCGCCCAAAATTGATTGGAACGGTCGGACACCCCGAAATTGACTGAAATTTTATTCGAGGTGGAATAGGTGGTATTATCATTCCATATTATACACTGGTACGCGAAATTCTGGCTGGAACGGAATGGAATTAATAACATTATTTTTTAAAACAAGTGTGCTGTGTTGTGGCTTACCATTGTACAACACTTCAAAACTGTGGCTGAATGAAAGATGTTTCTATGGCTTACTTTAACTTAAGTGTTCGTTTGGTACACTGAATGTGGATTACAACAGGAATGATAATTTTTATTATTGGGAAAAAAATGTGTTGTAATGGAATTACTAAACCTATTCATTAGTTTGGTTTTGAGTTGTAACATTAGAATAAAATTTATAATCTATATTAGGAAATATCTTATTCATACAATTATATTTCCTAGAATGATAATCTTTATTATTGAGAATAAAATGTGTTGTAATAGAATTACTAAACCTATTCATTAGTTTGGTTGTAGAAATCAAGATTTTCTATCCAAACAAACACTAAAAAAAATTACAAACCAAATTAAAAACCCATTCTGAAACACAAACAATTTCAACAGGACACATATCAAAACCCACGGATCTACAAGCCCTCATTTCCCAAACCCAAATGAAATTCTCAAGCTTTCATAACCTAATCACCAAATCAACCAAAGGATAATACAAAAAGAGAGTGAGAATGGCAGCCATTAGTGGTGGAGAACCTTTTGACCTGTGCTGCCGTGTATGGGACGTGCTCTTGAGGTTCCGGCAAGGTTGAGCTTGAGAGAGAATCAGACTTAGGAGAGAGAAACCTGTGAGATTAGAGAGAGAGAGAGCCATCCTTTTGTGGCTCGCGGTGGTCGTTGGCAACGACTGAGGTTTGGCTTCATGAAACTTGGCCATCACCACTCGATCTACTTCGCCGCTGGCTTAATCTCCTCTTCACTCTCTCTCCCTTTGTCTTTGATGAAAACGTTAGTTTGTGGTTTATTAATATTTTGTTGGTTTGATTGTTGCTGTGTGAAAGAAGGAAAAGAAATAGTCTGAAACAAGGGAAAGAGAAGAAAATAGATTTGGGGTTTTGTGGTTTTCTCGTGGGAAGTCATAGTTTGAAACAGGGGAAAAATAAAAGAAGGAAAAGAAATAAACAGAGAAGAAAACGACACTTTTATTGTTAAGTAAGTGGACAGGTGTTTTAATTTTAAAAGGGGTACTTAAGGTACTGCACCTAAGGTACTGTATCTAAGTTTTGTCATTCTTAGAAAATAATATATTTTAAATTTTAGAGAGATGAGTTTTTTTTTTTTTTTTGATGATTTTTTATTTTCATAATTGTTAGGTGGATATGGAGAGTTTATTTATTTGGAAATATATTAACGTTAGAAATTATTACGTCTACTAAGGAATATCTATTACAACCCTTTTAGAGAGGAATAATTATTCCTTGTTTTAAAGAATAACTATTTATAAGGAATGACTATTCCTTGTAATAAAAATATAACCAAACTATTGAATAGCTAAACCATACGAATAGCTGTTACATTACAGTGCCTATTACAGTCGACCAAACGTGCCTAAGTTTCTACTTTTAACTAAAACAATATTTTAATATTATATACATTATTGTTTGTACATGTAAATAATATATAATATACATTATTTTTGTTTATACTTTATGTGGGGCCCGTGGGCCCGATAGCCTCGGCCCATCGGGTATTAGGCCCAAGGCCAACGCCGAGGAGGACTGACCAGCCAAGGCTAAGTTAGACAAAGCCTCTTTTGTGACCACGCCGAGGACCTGTTCGTCCTCGGCATTCTAAGGATAATCTTTGGGAGGGGACAAGCTCAGAGTAAGCTGTCACATTCGCACTTAATGCATTCACCTAACCCTTCTGGCTGCATTAATGGGGATATAACCCCTTAGCAAAGCAACGTTGGTCAGAGTGAACCACTTGAGTACTGATAAGGCCTCTGATGGGACAGACGGCCAGAAGAGAGGCAAATGGATGATCAACAGATGGAATAAGGAGATAGGCAGATGAAAACTATATAAGAAAAGCAAGTAAAGAAAAGAGGGGGAGGGGGGAAAAAAGAGAGAGAACAAAAAGGTCTCCTCGGCCACAGGCCGAGGAGCGTTCCCCCATTTGTAAAGAAAACTCTTAGTATTTTTTATAAAGAAAGTTCATACTTGGTGATCGACGGCCAACGCCTAAACCTTTAACCCACTCTCTATAAATTTATTGTTTGGACTTGATTGGGCTGAAAACCCATTCGTACTCAGGATCAATCCAAATTGAGTCCTTACACTAGTAATTTCCTTATCTTTATTATTCATGCAAAAGATTGACTAGTAGGGGCATTACCAATTAGTATATGTCTTGTGGCCATTTGAATTATATAATCAGAATCAAGAACGTAAGTATAAGAACATGAGGATGATAGTGATGCGCTAGTTTTTCGGTCATATAGCTCTATACCTTACTTATAGAGGAAAAGTTGTTGGAACAATTAAGGTTTCCCCACTACAATGCTAAGTGTGCATGTGGCGATAGTGCACACTAGGTAATACTACTTTACAAGGGATACATAAACTTTATGGTTTGGCTGGATGTATCTTGTGACTTGTTAAATTTCCTTCTCATAATCTGCCTATATACTACGACGAGCGATATGATTTTTTTTTTTTTAATTAATAAATTAGCTCAACTGACAGATTAATTGGTCCATCCCCTAGCCCTTCAAACACCTGAAAATTGGTTACAAATGATATGATGTGGAGGAGGTATGCATCCTCAATTAAGCTCTCAAAAATGCAAAGATCACAACTAAACCCACAACTTACTCATATGTTGAGTTGTGAGTAGTGGAATGGTGACACCGTGTGTTTTTCACAACTCCACCATTAACAACTCGCTACATAAACAAATTATGACAAAGTTGGGAGTTTATTTGTGGTCCTAGCCAATGGTGGAGCCAAAAAATAAATCTAGGAAGGCCAAGCTAAGTAGTTTTTAAAAAAATTAGATTAAAAAAAAAAATCATACCCAAAACAAATACTTTATTTTACATATTAACTATTTTAACTTAATAAAATTGTGTCTTATGTTCTTTCATTGTATTAAAATTATTTATAATTGATTCTAAACTAAATTTTCTAATCACCTCTCTTTCACATCTCTAAGCCTTTTTAGAGGGTTTAGCATAGCAAAGATTGTGCAATAGTTAAGATTGTTTTTATAAATTAGTTACGTAACAAATTTATTTGAGAGAAAAATGTGTGAAAGTGTAAATTACAGTTTAGGTACAATTAAATAATTGTTTGTCAATATCTCAAAAGCTCTTATATAATATGCAAGATAATAATTCCACAACTCAAACCAGTACTACCCAATATGCAATATCTATATCTAAATACCAATTTTTGGTTTTTTTTTTTTTTTTCTGAGGAATCGGTAAGTTCTAAATAATGCCAATTATAAATAAAGTATAAAGTGTAAGGACTCAATTTGGATTGACCCTGAGTACGAATGGGTTTTCAGCCCAATCAAGCCCAAACAATAAATTTATAGAGAGTGGGTTAAAGGTTTAGGCGCTGGCCGTCGATCACCAAGTATGAACTTTCTTTATAAAAAATACTAAGAGTTTTCTTTACAAATGGGGGAACGCTCCTCGGCCTGTGGCCGAGGAGACCTTTTTGTTCTCTCTCTTTTTT
>NW_027070129.1:332612-334793 GCF_002906115.3 Quercus suber
AGGGGACAAGCTCAGAGCAAGCTGTCACATTCGCACTTAATGCATTCACCTAACCCCTCTGGCTGCATTAATAGGGATATAACCCCTTAGCAGAGCAACGTTGGTCAGAGTGAACCACTTGAGTACTGATAAGGCCTCTGATGGGACAGACGGCCAGAAGAGAGGCAAATGGATGATCAACAGATGGAATAAGGAGATAGGCAGATGAAAACTATATAAGAAAAGCAAGTAAAGAAAAGAGGGGGGGGGGGGGAAAAAAAGAGAGAGAACAAAAAGGTCTCCTCGGCCACAGGCCGAGGAGCGTTCCCCCATTTGTAAAGAAAACTCTTAGTATTTTTTATAAAGAAAGTTCATACTTGGTGATCGACGGCCAGCGCCTAAACCTTTAACCCACTCTCTATAAATTTATTGTTTGGGCTTGATTGGGCTGAAAACCCATTCGTACTCAGGGTCAATCCAAATTGAGTCCTTACACTTTATACTTTATTTATAATTGGCATTATTTAGAACTTACCGATTCCTCAGAAAAAAAAAAAAAAAACCAAAAATTGGTATTTAGATATAGATATTGCATATTGGGTAGTACTGGTTTGAGTTGTGGAATTATTATCTTGCATATTATATAAGAGCTTTTGAGATATTGACAAACAATTATTTAATTGTACCTAAACTGTAATTTACACTTTCACACATTTTTCTCTCAAATAAATTTGTTACGTAACTAATTTATAAAAACAATCTTAACTATTGCACAATCTTTGCTATGCTAAACCCTCTAAAAAGGCTTAGAGATGTGAAAGAGAGGTGATTAGAAAATTTAGTTTAGAATCAATTATAAATAATTTTAATACAATGAAAGAACATAAGACACAATTTTATTAAGTTAAAATAGTTAATATGTAAAATAAAGTATTTGTTTTGGGTATGATTTTTTTTTTTAATCTAATTTTTTTAAAAACTACTTAGCTTGGCCTTCCTAGATTTATTTTTTGGCTCCACCATTGGCTAGGACCACAAATAAACTCCCAACTTTGTCATAATTTGTTTATGTAGCGAGTTGTTAATGGTGGAGTTGTGAAAAACACACGGTGTCACCATTCCACTACTCACAACTCAACATATGAGTAAGTTGTGGGTTTAGTTGTGATCTTTGCATTTTTGAGAGCTTAATTGAGGATGCATACCTCCTCCACATCATATCATTTGTAACCAATTTTCAGGTGTTTGAAGGGCTAGGGGATGGACCAATTAATCTGTCAGTTGAGCTAATTTATTAATTAAAAAAAAAAAAATCATATCGCTCGTCGTAGTATATAGGCAGATTATGAGAAGGAAATTTAACAAGTCACAAGATACATCCAGCCAAACCATAAAGTTTATGTATCCCTTGTAAAGTAGTATTACCTAGTGTGCACTATCGCCACATGCACACTTAGCATTGTAGTGGGGAAACCTTAATTGTTCCAACAACTTTTCCTCTATAAGTAAGGTATAGAGCTATATGACCGAAAAACTAGCGCATCACTATCATCCTCATGTTCTTATACTTACGTTCTTGATTCTGATTATATAATTCAAATGGCCACAAGACATATACTAATTGGTAATGCCCCTACTAGTCAATCTTTTGCATGAATAATAAAGATAAGGAAATTACTAGTGTAAGGACTCAATTTGGATTGATCCTGAGTACGAATGGGTTTTCAGCCCAATCAAGTCCAAACAATAAATTTATAGAGAGTGGGTTAAAGGTTTAGGCGTTGGCCGTCGATCACCAAGTATGAACTTTCTTTATAAAAAATACTAAGAGTTTTCTTTACAAATGGGGGAACGCTCCTCGGCCTGTGGCCGAGGAGACCTTTTTGTTCTCTCTCTTTTTTCCCCCCTCCCCCTCTTTTCTTTACTTGCTTTTCTTATATAGTTTTCATCTGCCTATCTCCTTATTCCATCTGTTGATCATCCATTTGCCTCTCTTCTGGCCGTCTGTCCCATCAGAGGCCTTATCAGTACTCAAGTGGTTCACTCTGACCAACGTTGCTCTGCTAAGGGGTTATATCCCCATTAATGCAGCCAAAGGGGTTAGGTGAATGCATTAAGTGCGAATGTGACAGCTTGCTCTGAGCTTGTCCCCTCCCAAAGATTATCCTTAGAATGCCGAGGACGAACAGGTCCTCGGCGTGG
>NW_027070129.1:347053-371781 GCF_002906115.3 Quercus suber
TTAGACACAAAATTCAAGTGGGGAGTTCCATTTCGTAAAATTTTAAGGACAGTTATTATACAATTTATCCCTTTTCAATTCTTTATTTAGACCCATTGGTGTCTTATGCTCTTGCTGAAGTAGCATTAGTGTTTTGCCACAAAACCCAAAATCTGAAGTGATTTTGAGTTGATCACAATTCACTTGTAATTGGCTCCAACCACCTTTTCAGTTTTTGAGTCCGGTATATATTAACCATTTATTTTAGAAAACTTTAAAAAATTGAAAAATACTGTTAAAAAAATTATTTACTTTTTCATTTTTCTATAAAAAAATTTTAAAATGATTTATTAATGTATACTTCTAAGTATACGTTAGTAAAACCATTAGTTTTTTTACCTTTAGCTTTTGATTGAGCCATTGACATTCTTATGGAGTGCAATTTTTATCCTGATGGGGAGTAAAACCTCTTTTTACACCACCCGATCTAAGTACACAACGTTAGTTTATTACAAAGTAAGAAATAGAGCTTCTCACTCACAATCAGGGCTCACAAGGCAACAACCATCTGCTTCTATTCTACCTCTCTAATCGGACCAGCCCCATGGCCAATCTTCTCGAGCTCCTTTATCTCCAGTTGTCGGCCAAGCTCCACCTCTCCTGCCTCTCGCATCCACCATTAGTGGCTTAGAAATTGACTTCTCTTTCTCACTAGCTCCCTATCTCTCCGATTCACATGAGCCCACTCCAATGGCTATAATTGAAGATTCTCGGCAGCATCTCTGTTTAGCTAGGGAAGAAGTGGTGTGGGATTTGGTTTTCTGTATTAAAGAGGGTTTAATTTAGTGTGGTAGTGCCTAGTATTTTATTTGCAAAAGTCTGATGTGGCACATCAGTATTGGAGGGTGTAAAAGTACCATTTTACGCCACATTTGGACTGAATTTATTCTCTTATGTTTATAGTCTGCTTATATTTTCCCCTTGGCGGATTAAGATGCTTAAGAACTAAGACAGTCCCAGTAATACTGTAATAAGGCTGTTTGAGCTTGATTAGTCTCCTTGGATTTAACCTAAATCAATTTTGAAGAACGTCTAGTGCTTAGTACCTTTGCAACCTCTGTTGCCTATATGAGTGAGCACCAAATTTTTTTAATGAATTTAATAATATGTCCGTCATCTTATTAGATATAAATGAAGAATAAGCACAATTACACCTAATCAGTTCTGATACTCATATATATGTTGCACTGCAAGTAATAAAATGCACAAAGAATTAATGAGTTTATAAATTTGTGTTATAAATTCCTATCAGATATAAATGAATGCGAAGACGAGAAACTCAATAAATGTTTCATCAAGTCAAATTGTGAGAATACAGAAGCGGTTACACTTGCAACAAGCCAAGGTCTCGGGTGAAGATAGCAATTATAGGTATGTCCTTGTGCTCATTAATTTTTTTTTTTGGTGCTAAATATGTGAAAATTAAATTTGAAAAATGAATACAGTAAACAATAATAACAAGATCATATGGTTATGTGACTAAGAGGTGCCATGGCACAAGGTTCGTGACACTTAAAAGGGACAGTTCAACTGACATCTATTATGACTCCATGGTGGTGTTTATAATTCTAATTTCCATTTAATTTTATTAGAATACTTTCGTTTTTTAGCTAAAATTTTTTAATGTATTTTATGGTTCTTTCTCGCTGAGTGAATAAGCATCCATCTTGCTTCTCTTTTTTACTTGGCAAATAGATTTGTATTTTAGTTTATTGGTTTTTCTTAATTAAGTCCACTGGAGACAAGATATTCCTCGGTATACTTAGGCCAAGACTATCCTTTATAGACATTAATAGGAGGATCACATATCTACCAGGAAGAAGGATAATCATCAGTTCTGTTTAGTAATCATGGGTGTAACAACTAAACAATAAGAATATAGGATGCATTTGTAATTCCATCATATGTTCTGTTTATGATTCTTTTTATTTTTTTATTTTTTAAAGTTTAGGCCCATTAAAACTTATTGCTTTATGGGTTCTCAACAACTATACCATGGATTATTTTTTTGAAGGTAACCTATTTTACCACCACGTACTTTTAGTATGATGGTTACTCCACAAGTATACTTAGTGCTTGTGGGTGTGGGGGAGGGGGTAAAGCGGGGTTTAAGTTTTTAGGAAGAAATTTCACACACATATACACTTATATTAGGCTAGAGTGGTAGACTAGAGTAGAATTGTATCTCAAATAAATAAACAAATAAAAAAGAAGGTAACATGTTTTTTTTTTTTTTTTTGCAATATCTAAAACTGTATTAACCCATCTTTCTCTTATTTTTCTTTATTGTGTAGTCATATATATTCTGTTTTGTTTCAATAATTTCTAAGTAATGAATTTTCTAATTCTTTAATATTTTTTGGCCTTTTAGAAGTTTTAATATCTGAAATTTTGAGTTTTTATTTTTTTATTTTTTTGCTATATCTAAAACTGTATGGAAATTTTTTGTAAGCCCTTGCATATTTAAGTAATGACTTCTTCATCAAATTATGACACAATTGAAGTCAGACATAAGCAATTTGTGGAATGGTGCAGTTTCATAATTAATTTAAGATTTTATAAATTATTTTAGTCTACCACACAAACAGATAGATTCTCATGCATAGCACGGACCTCTCTCTCTCTCTCTCTTTCTCTCTCTCTCTTTCTCTCTCTCTCTCTCTATATATATATATGTATGTATAAAAGGTCGATGAGATATTTCTATTTTATTTGTTTGATGTATGCAGTTATTTGTACAAGTTTTGGAGTATTGCTTCTGCTCCTTATTACTTGGAGATTATACAAAGTGATAAAGAAAAGAAACAAAATCAAGCTCAAGCAAAAATTCTTCAAGAGGAATGGTGGATTGTTATTGCAACAACAATTATCTTCAAATGAAAACAATGTTCAGAAGACAAAATTATTCAATTCAAAGGAGTTGGAAAATGCGACTAATCGTTTTAATGAAAATAGAATACTTGGTAAGGGTGGACAAGGTACGGTTTATAAAGGAATGCTAGTTGATGGAAGAATTGTGGCAATTAAAAAGTGCAACACAGTGGATGAGGGAAATCTTGCACAATTCATTAACGAGATTATCATTCTTTCACAAATTAATCATAGAAATGTGGTTAAACTACTCGGGTGTTGTCTAGAGACAGAAGTTCCTTTGTTAGTTTATGAATTCATTCCCAATGGCACACTTTTTCAGTATCTCCATGAAGAAAATGAAGATTTTCCATTACTAACATGGGATATGCGCTTAAGAATTGTCACAGAAATTGCAGGAGCTCTATCGTACTTACACTCAGCAGCTTCACAACCCATTTACCATCGAGACATAAAATCTTCAAACATACTCCTTGATGACAAATATAGAGCAAAAGTAGCAGATTTCGGCACTTCAAGATCAATGGCTATTGACCAAACTCATGTAACCACGCTAGTATATGGTACTATTGGGTACTTGGATCCAGAATACTTTCAAACAGGTTAATTTACTGAAAAGAGTGATGTTTATAGTTTTGGAGTTGTCCTTGTTGAGCTTTTAACAAGAGAAAAACCAGTTTCTTCAACGAGATCACAAGAAGGTCGAAGTCTATCTACATATTTCATTCATTCATTAAAAGAGAACCGTCTCTTTGATATACTTGATACTCAAGTAAGTAAGGTTAGTAATAAAGAAGAAGTCATGGCAATTGCTAACCTTGCAAAAAGATGTTTGCACTTGAATGGAAAGAAACGACCTACGATGATAGAGATCTTGATGGAGTTAGAGGGAGTTCAAAAAATTTCTCCTGTTCAACCAAATTTTGAAGAGTTTGAATATGTTAGAAATGAAGAAATAGGGCCTTGGAATGAGGTTTCTATTTCAGCAAGTTCATGTTTAGAATCAGGTGCAACTTCATCATCAGACGTTCTACCACTTTTATCCATCAAATCACTTTGACTAATAAACTATGTACCTTTTTTTCATGTTGTAAACTATTATAAAATCATATTACTATTTTTAACTCCTACTAATAGAGAAGCAATAATGATATTATGTGTGCGTTTGGATACCGTTTATTTTGCTGAAAATTGAAAACTGAAAACAATAAAAAAAATATTTTCCGGTTACTGTTCATTAATGAAAATACTGTGCATTTGCCTTGATGCACTGTTCATGTCCCATGAACAATGCACCAAGCACTGGAATAAATAATTAAAAAAAAAAAAAAAAAAAGCCAAAAACGCGTCTATGTTTTCAAACGAAGCTTATACCTTCTTCTATTTTAGAAACAAAAACACACACACAAAAGGGAGAGGGAATAAAGTTCTTATACAAAGACACACCACAAACTCCATTCAAAAGTCATGATACTTTTAAAGAAGGCAAGACAAATTATACTACACACAACACTCTCTCTTAAATAATGGTATTATACCTTTGTTTGGTATTGTTTACGTCCTTTTGGTATTGACATAGAAATTATATTTTTAACTATTGAGCTTTTACTATAAAAAAGTTTTAGTGTTTAGAGTGATTAGCAAACTTTGATGATGAAATGTTTTGAAATTATTATCCACATATAGTAACCAAATTTATAAAAAGCTCTTTAGATGTTAGAAATAGCAAAAGATGAAATAATAAGATGTTGAGAGTTTTTTAGTTTAATTGGCACCTCTTGGCATTTCCAATAGAGACATCTATAAACTCCGGATTTTGTACCCATTAATAAATTTCAGTCCTCGACCCCAATGATGAGCTTGACATATGTCAACCAAGGGTTATTAAAGAGTTCACAATAGTTTAGAAGTAGTCACAACTTAAAAGTGCTCAAATCGCTTTGAAATCGATACTAAAAAATAACCTTTGCTCACTGTTTTGACCATAACTTTTGGTCCACAATGAATTTTTAAGTGAGGTTTGTTTCATTGAAAAGTATACATCTTGGGCTTCAATTTGAACATATATATATATATATATATTTCCTTATTTGGACTTATATTGAGTAAGTTATGACCCTTTAAAGTTGGGCCAACTAGGTAGTCCGATTTTTTGGATTTTAAAACTTCATTTTAAGGGCCCAAAACATCATGTTTTGATGTGGGCCGGCCCATAGACCATTGAGAACGTCCAAAGATCATTAAAAGCCCTATAAACCCTAATTTTAACTTTTAAATACTCATCTTATGTCTCTAATCAAAACGCTAGCTATAGTGAGTGATTTTTTGGCCTCCATCTTCTGTAAAACTCTAATCCTCTTTTCTAAAACACCAACAGAGCACCTTTGCACATTTTTTAGACATTAAAAACCTCTCTTTAATGTGTTCTAAGGTAGAAACTATTTTTCTAAATTGATTTCTCAAAACCTTTTTCAAAATCTCTTGTTCTTGAGTTGTGATTACTAACTATTGTTGTGTTCTTTTGATTATCCTTGTCCTCAATCTAATCTTTGTGTTGTAGGCACTAAAGGGTTGGTTAAACAATTTCAAATATGTGATTCTAAAGCAAGGTGAGCTTCTTCTCCATGGTTTCCCACTTTGCTACCTAGGATTCGCATGATTCTTTGTTTAATACTATTAAGTGTTCTTACTTATTTTAGTTGATGTTAGATCTTTTATGTTTATTAATCTGACCGTGGCTTAGTTATATTTTGTTTTTGATTCTCTTTTGTTTCTTTAGTTCATTCTTACATGATTTTTCTTAAATTTGACATGTTTATATGATTTTATGCAGTTTAGTTTAATTGTTTGATTTTGTTTCATGTTTATTTGTTTATATTGATGTTTGTTTTATTTGCTTCATGTTAGTTTAAGTGTTTAGGGTTCTAGCATGCTTGTTTGATTTCTAGTTTAATATCTTTGAATAATTAAATCTATAAAAACATAATTTTTTTTTTTTTGAATTTGTGGTAAAAGATGCATACGCATCTTTGAGTATGCGTATGCATGATTCAACCATGCGTATGCATGATTGAGTATGCGTACGAATCCCAAACCCAGATTAGGGCAAACTCTTATTTTTATTACTTTAATCACATTTTAACATGTTATTTGATTCTGTTTCACTCTGTTTTAGGTTAATTATTTATGTTTAATTATTTACCATGTTTGTTTGAGTCTTTTTGTCATAATTAGTTTATTTAGTATCTTTTCCTTGTGTTTTTATATTTAATTGTCAACTTGCCATGTTTATCTTTTTGCCATATTTAGTTTTTTTTAATATCTCTTCCTTGTGTGTTTATATTTAATTGTCAACTTGCCATGTTTATCTTTTTGCCATATTTAGTTTATTTAATATCTTTTTCTTGTGTATTTATATTTAATTGTCAACTTGTCATGTTTAATTTATTTTGTTTGATTATGTTTTATTTGTTTCCTATTATAATGTGATATTTAATATGTTGGGTGTATTATTTCCTTAAGTGCATGATGTATGTTTAGGTTAAGGATTAGGGCTCTCTTAATAAACTCTTTAATTAAATATGACCTAGCAACACATAATAGAGGCTGGCCCACAAGCCGGGCTGTCTTGGGTGCCTAACACATTCCCAAGTCCTACCCAAACTCCAAACCTATAATCTAGTATGTGGACCCATATATGTAAGTGATTGACCCAAAAGGCCCAATATCCTAGATTTAATCTAGGTGGCAACTCCACTCTTCTCTGCCATGGTCTACTTGGCCGAGGTGTACTCTTCTTTGCACCCACAACATCTAAGGTTCAAAATCCTCCACCTCTATTGTAACTATCAAAATATTTAAAAAAAATGTTTTATTTATTTATTCTTGAACCTAATTAATTCAATAATGGTCAATTATTATTTTTTGATGTTGTGAGTGACCATTGACATTGAGTATCTTAGAATTAAAAAAAAAAAAATTTATGTCTATTCATTATTTTTATTAAATGATGGAATAGTGCACCAAAGAATTTTAATACTAAAATTCAAAAAGTCTACTTTAGCCAAAATTATTTTTAGCTTTTAAGGACCCCTATGTTCCTTATGGCATTGGTGTAGTAGATTTTTTTGCAATATGTGAGAATTTCAATTGAAAAGGTCTTTAGCATTTGAGTGTTTAGCAATTTTAGCTCTTTAAAGTTTTGTATTTATAAGCCAAGAGCTTTGTAACTCAATTAGAAGCTCTTGGTGTTTCCCAAGAAGACATCTAGGAATCAAATCCCCCATTTCCCATTGTTATAGCTATTAAATAATAATTAATAAATAAATAAAGGTTTGGATTTATAAAGTATGAATATTGAATAGTACAGCTTTCTTTCTTAAATAATCAAAATTTTTTAAAGCTATTTTCATGTTCAAGGACCCCCTTAAATCTCTTTAATAAAATTGCAAATATTTGGCAATTAATTTTTTCTAAATGAATCTAATAGTCTTAAAAGTATATATTTTTTTTGGTAGTGCATTACAAGCTCTTTGTTTTGATAAATTGTGGACCTTCTCATGTTAAGTAAGGTCTCTCTTATGTTGCTACTCATAATATTAAATTTTTTTTGTTATTAAATAAGGATCGTGATAACCAATTATCTCAATTGGTAATCTATGTATACTATAAAACCGAAACCTTTGACTTTCTATTGATTTCATAACATGTTACCATATTAGCTTTGCTAGCTCCACAATTTTCCACATCAGCAATTTTTTATTTTCTTATTTAAGTTTTATTTTTTAAAAAAGAAACACGATTTCCTCTCTCACAAAAGAAACAAGAGAACACACACGCTACTCTTGACAAAAAAACCCTAGAACGTCTAAATTTTTTCATGGAGACCATAGAGGAGCTTCTACACTAGAGACTATCTTAAGCCTTACTTTTTCTCACTTCCTCAACTCTTGCTTAACCTGGTAGACCCTTATCATTCAACCACACAACCACACAATTGTTGAGTTTTTTAGGGGTTTGTGCATGCACTACAAGAAATTTGGTCTTTAGCGATGGCATATAGTCGTCACTAATGCTTTAAATATCGTCGCTAATTATATTGGCGACGAAAAATGTCGTCGCTAACTTTCGTTAAACGAAAGTGGTAACTAAAAAGCTTTTTAGTGACGATATACATGTCGTCACAAACACAATACTATTAACAACTACAAAGTCATCGCTAATAGTGACAATTGTCGTCATAAATAACTCGAGACCCCCAGACAAAATGTCGTTGCTACTATCTCATTAGTAATGAATAATTTTTTTGTCGTCGCTAGTAGATTATTATTAACGATGACATTTTTGTTGTCACTAATATGTCATTACTAGCGACGACACTTGCTATCATCACAGATAATGATATATAAGTGACCACAAACATGTCATCACTAAAAATTGCATATTAGCGATGATATTGTTTGTCATCACTAATGATATGATAAAATATTAGCGATGACATTGTCGTTGCTAATAATATTTCACATTTTTTTTTCTTTAAAATTTACATTCAGAATATTACATGGGTATCTGTTGGGAAATAACAAAACACAATCCTATGCACATAAAAAATTTTCAATCACAAATACTCATATAAACATAACAATTGCTCAATCAATAACTACTAATAAGGGAAAATAATACCCAAGTTCAATATCATATACATAATATAAGGTCCAATCTATTCACTCGAATACTAATCAAATGATAATGAATTCCTCATGAAAATATGCAACTAAGCTGAAATTTGTTACAATGAAATAGATCTCGCCTCGACATCATCTATAGCCCAAGGCATGTGACATTTTGACCTGAAATAAAGAGCATAAATCAATGTAAATGTTAACTAAAATAGATGACAAAAATGCTTACTAAATAGTTTTAACATCCAAGTAAAATTTTAACATTTATGTTTTTAAAAAATACCATAGCTAAGAAGATATGAAAGCTTTATGTGTTTAACAAAACTTAATATGCATCAAGACTCATTCTCCAAAAGAAATAAGTCCAAATTAACAATTATTACAATCATAACAAAGAACGTATCAAAAGATATTTGTGTTCAAAATTATTAACATTTTAGTTTTAAGAAGGTTTACCTCCCAACCATTTGTTTCTTATAAATCACATCTTAATTGATATCTACCTGTATTAAAACTCTGTAATGCCTTGGCCAAATTTGAAGTAAAATTGCACCACAAGTAGAAAAGCTCAACATATATTCCTCAAACCTACCATAAGTAGGTACCCACTAATTGAAAGCTTATTCAGTAGTGCACTCCCAGATTAGACTTGATCAGTATATATAAAATCAAATTGAGAATTGTATTCACCTCTTTTTTTTTCTTTTCTTGTTTTATTTTTTTATTTTCTGTCAGGTTCCAACAAAAAGCCCTGTAGCTTGGGCTATAAAAGGAGGTCCTTATTCCTATCTTATTTTCAAAAAACATAATCTACCAATACTATGAACACTTGGTAAAATCTAACATATTTGACAATGAGGGTTAAATTGAATGGAAAAAAGGATCACACACTCTTTGCCCATAAACCTCATAATATAATTTTGGATAAAGACAGTTGTATCATATCACAGGAACTTCTTTTTTTGGGATAAGTATACAGCTATATCATATCACAGGAACATAAGTACTGATATTGAGAATTTTCACAAGCATTGATTTACCTAACAGTAAAGAAGACTTGTATCTTTCCTGCAAAAAAGCGTTAAACCCTGCAAGAAAGATGGTCCATGTGGAATCAATCTAATTCTAAATTTTTTTAAAAAAAAAAAAAAAAAAAAATTCGCATATTATTGAAAGCAACTGCATCCTAAGCATTGAACATGAAATAGTCCATTAAGAAAGCAAACTAAACATTGAACATGACTCACTCTCACAAAGATTGTTTCTATAATGCTACAGCAAGTTAGGCGTTACAAAAAAAATCTACTAATAAATCTAAGTCAAGCTTTAAGTTTAAGGATGACTTTGTTCTCAAAAAAACAAAAACAAGAACCAAAAAAAAAATTTTGAGGAAGAGCTCAAGTGATGACTGAATTGGTTGGATTGGTGTGTTGAATTCACACCACTAATATAACATAGAAACATTATTTTAAGAAATAAAATCAAAACAAAATTTATTCTAAGAGATATTCATATTTTCTACAAACTATTGTAACTTTTCTATGAAAGAATTCCCAACAAGGGCAACAACCACAAACTGGCCAGTAGCTTCATAGTTAACAACCACAAACTGGCCAGTAGCTTCATAGGTTTTTTTAGTCATAATATATGACTTGACTAAAGAATGTTTCAACAAGTGTCAAACTAAGGGGGTGTTTGGTGAGTGTTTCTAAACAACAATTTTCAGTTTTTAAATAACATTTCATGCATTTACACACAATTTTTCACCCATACGTATTTCTACAAAAGTTTTTAAACAAAAATTTTCAATTTTTAAACACATCTATTGTTTTTAAAAAACAATCTCTATCAATATATTGGCTATGGAAAAAAAAATAATAATAAATAAAAAAAGGGATTGTGATGAGGGTGGAATAGCAAAATCTGAGATGTGGGCCATTTAGCCGCCATTGGTATTGTTGGAGATGCACTATTGTCTAATAAGTAATAAGTGTGTATCCCACTTTTTTTTTTAATATATATGAATGAATTTTCCTTTGTCACTATTGTTCACATAGCACTAGCGTGAGTGAGTCTCTCTTTGTAGGAGTTTGGACTACATGTTTCAAAGGTCCAACCACCACCACCGTGGTTGTGTTCCTTTTTGAAGAGTTGAAAATGTCCTAAATTCAATTTCTATATGGTTAGGGGAAAAACCAAGTCGGCAAGTTCCAACTCAATTTAAAAGCATCAATCTAACATTTTTTTATCTTTCTTTTCTATCCCTCCCGTTATAGTGGACAACTGAGCATAGATTTCAACTTTTTAAGCTTTCAAATTTCCAAACCAAACCAACAATCATTAATAGTTAAGATGTTGAAAATAACAACTGCAATTTATGGACAATATTCCAGACTAAAATTTTGCAACAAATAACACATGCAAAAATTCACTGAGAACAACCATCAAACACCTTTAGTGCCATCTCAAACCCCTCACTTTCTAGCATCAACAAAACAAGATACCCATTTTACTAAACACTATAACTTTAAATTGAACAAAAGGGGAGAGAAAGAGAAATGGGTTACTTGTTCAAACTTGTGGTGGCTAGCGTAGTAGGTGGGAGCCAATTCAAAGAGAGTGGAAGGCAACGACGGCGACGGTGGCAGTGGGTGGCTGATGGGTCCGATGGAGAGATCAAAGATGAGTGAAGGGAGAAAGAGAGAGTATTGTGAGAGGGAGAGTGAGAATGAGAGGGAGAGAGCTCGTGAAATCCTAACTGAAAGAGTGAGTGGGAAAAACAACATTTGGGAAAATTTTGTGAGGGAAAGAATGAGAGGGAAAAAACAAGCCACGGTGATTGCTTTCATATGGGAGAATCTCAAATTTTCAGCTTTGTAACCGTTACGTGGGGACAGCTGTGCACTTGTACCACTTCTTTTCTTCCTGGGGCAGCCTATTTTTTAATTTTTACATTCAAAGTTCAAACAGGCCAGCATGTGTAGACTTTATCACGTGCTCAAGTGTTGCGCAGGGAGACACACATGTAACTTTCAACCTCTGGAGCAGCATGGACGAATCTCGAATTTACACTATAACCCTCAATAGTCAGTCTTTCTCAGAGGAAATCCAAGAGCATTAAAGTAATTCACGGTTGGTGAAAATTATTATAATAATATTATTATTACTATATGGTTGGTGAATTAAAATCTGTTAACTGTTAAATTACGTTAACTATTCACACGGTGGGTCCATTATTTTTTAACAAATAGGACTAAACATTGAAGGATATGATTCTTCAATATATATATATATATATAAACATTGAAGGATATAACCATCCATGCACTATTAATAACATGGGTCTTTTGTTTTAATAATTGTTTCCTACATCTGCCACTTGTATTATATTTATGATTTCTTTTTCATAAATACGTGGGCATAAAACAATTTGAGATCCACATGTAAGAATGGAATTAAACATTTTTTTCTTTGGAAATCAAACGATTGGATTTAGAGAAAGACGCCATTAGACTTGGTGAAATTCATATTTAAATCATGATCATTGGAATTGAAGAGTATGGTGATATATTGGTGTTGATGAAATTTGAGACCAATTGCATGGTCAGATTGATAAAACTTAACCATATAGGTACACAAACACATGCCCATCACACGCCATACTTAGATTTGAATTCTAACCGTTGAATTTGAAGAGTGTAATGAAAGGTTAATTATGATAAATTATGGTCACAATCAAACGGTTGAATTTAAAGAAAGACACGGTCAAAGTTTAGTTAAAGTTGGTCAAACTAGGTCAAACTTAATAAATGGTCCCGAGACCATTGGACTTGGTGATATACATATTCAAATCTTGATAATTGGGATTGAAGAGTATGGTGACATATTGGTTTTAGTGAAATTTGAGACCAATTAGATGGTCAGATTGAGAGAACATAGCCATACAGGTACGCAACACATGTCTGTCACGTGCATTACTTAGATCTGAAATCTAACCGTTGGATTCAAAGAGTGTAATGAAAGGTTAATTCTAGTAAATTATGGTCACAATCAAACGGTTAAATTTAGAGAAAGACGTAGTTAAAGTTTAGTTAAAATTGGTCAAACTCGATCAAACTTAATAGATGGACCCAAGACCACTGGATTTGGTGAAATTCATATTCAAATCTTGATCATTAGGATTGAAGAGTATGGTGACATATTGGTGTTGGTGAAATTTGAGACCAATTGGATGATTAGATTGAGAGAATATAGTCATAGATACACAACACATGTCCATTCATCACGTACCATACTTAGATTTCACATGTCCATCCATCACATGCCATACTTAGATTTGAAATCTAACTGTTGGATTCAAAAAGTGTAATGAAAGGTTAATTCCAGTAAATTATGGTCACAATCAAATGGTTGGATTTAGAAAAAGGCGTGGTCAAAGTTAAGTTAAAATTGATCAAACCTGATCAAACTTAGTAGATGGTCCCGAGACCACTGGACTTGGTGAAATTCATATTCAAATCTTGATCATTAGGATTGAAGAGTACGGTGACATATTAGTGTTGGTGAAATTTGAGACCAATTAGGTGGTCAGATTGAGAGAACATAGCCATGCAGGTACACAACATATGTCTGTCACGTGCCATACTTAGATCTAAAATCTAACTGTTGAATTCGAAGAGTGTAATGAAAGGTTAATTCTAGTAAATTATGGTCAGAATCAAATGGTTAGATTTAGAGAAAGGCATAGTCAAAGTTTAGTTAAAGTTGGTCAAACCCGATCAAACTTAATAAATGGACCCAAAACCACTGGATTTATGAAATTCATATTCAAATCTTGATCATTAGGATTGAAGAGTATGGTGACATATTGGTGTTGGTGAAATTTGAGACCAATTGGATGGTCAAATTGAGATAACATAGCCATACAAGTACACAACATATGTCCATCCATCACGTACTATACTTAGATTTGAATATATTATGAATTTATAATTGTAGGGTTAGGATTTGTGGTTCAAGCGCAAAAACAATAAATTTGTAGAGCGTGGATGATAAAACTAGGTTAACTATGGAGTTTACAACAGTTGATCACAGCATACAAGTATACGTTAAGACCAAGTAAGTTTAAGTCCGAAGAAACTTATGATAGATTGAATACAGGTTACAATTCCCTTTCTTCCAATTAGACCTCCCTCCTTTTAAGAGCCCTTCTTCTTTATATAGCATCCTCCCCAATCATCCCCATCGTCCACTTGTTCTTTATCTAACTCCCTACTTGAGTACATGTCATGTTATGTATCTCTCTCAACTTTTGTGAATAGCGGTAGCTGAAGTTGTACTGTTCAGAGGTCTTCTCCACATAAATGCGGCCAGAAAAGTAGTTGTAGTGCATTTAATACGGTGGTGGTAGCTTTTCCTTTTAGATATTTCTCCACTCTTATTATCTCTAGCGTGTCCAAAACTTATCTAGACTGCCGAAGCCACTAGTAAGCTCATTCGAACCCTCCAGATATTTATATGACCCAGAATCTTTACACCCAAGGATAATGATCTCTTCGGAATACTGATGCTCTCTTCGGACGGAGTCTCTTTGTCACCATATATCCTTCTTTCACGCGAAGTATCCCCCGACAATTTCAGCCTCTTCGGACCTACAATAACCTTCACACTGGGCTTTAGGCCCACTACGTATGGTTGGGCCCCCCCCCCCCCCCCCCCAAATAATAAATATGCCTTTCATATATTTATAATGAATTTATTATTTTGGTAAATATTGACTAATACCTTTCTTATGATACATGATAAAAAAAAAAATCCAAAAATTGATTCACGATACAATTCACATTTTGATAACTATTGGAATTAGTCAATATTTTGAGTGGAATTTGAACTTTCTCAATTTTTGTTATTTTATCGTTTTCGAGTTTCAAACGGGTAACATTATGAGTTGAGAGTATTTTGAAGCAATAACCCCTCCCTTGTCTCATTTAAAAAAAAAAAAAAAAAGATTTGAGAGTTTTAAATTACTTTAGAGGTTTCAAGGTTATTTTGGTCATTATATAAGTTTGGGGGTATTTTGGTCATTTTGACGAGGTTAATGGTATTTTAATTATTTCAAATATTCTAAAGGAATTTATGTCATTTTAAATATTTTAAGAGCCATTTGGAGGATTTGAGAAATAAATAAAAAATCATTTTATATCAAAATTATTTTGGCCACATATTAGAGACGACAATCTTTGTCTTCATTAAAAGATCCCTTATAGCGACGACCTAATTCGTTGCTAATATATAATCTGCTTCCCTCCAATAATTCCAACCACTTTTTGAGAGTGAAAATTTTCCCCTCCATTATATTTAGGTAGATATATTTGTGACGACATGTTGTGTCGTTGCTAAAAGGTGATTATTAGAGACGATAAATTATATCATCATTAATAGCCTTCTAATAGCGACAACCAATGTGTCATCGCTGATAAATAAAGCATATATATAATATATTTACTAGATATTTTTTGTCACATATTTGTGATGAAACACAAGGTCGTCACTAAAGATGATTATTAGCGATGATTGATGTCGTCGCTAAAATAAACCCTCTTTTAGTGACGTAAATGTCATCGCTACAAAATTTATTGTCGTTACTAAAAGTTTCCCTCCATTTTCCAAAAGTAAATAAAATTCCCTCCATGGCATTAGCGACGACTTATTAGCGACTACCTTAGTGTCGTCATTACTATACATTTATTAGCGATGACCATATATTATCGTTGCTAATGTGTGCCTAATAGTGACGACTTTTTGGTTGTCGCTAAAACATTGGTCGCAAAAGACCAAAATTCTTGTAGTGGCTATGGTTTCTCCTTTGTGTTTGGTTGGCAATGAGGAAGGCCAACTCTTTTTCTAACCACCATTTTTTGCTTAGGCAAGTGTGCTTAAATAGATCCCTCAATAAACCCTAGAATTAGGATTTTTATAATGGTGGCTCCCCACATGCGTGCCTATTGGGCCCAAGCACATGTTGTAATGCCAACTGCTTTCCACTTGTCCATGATGGGCATGCCATCCAAAACATATCTCTTTCATCTGCTGTATTCACTTGTCCAATACAATACTCTGTGTGACCGACAAGCCAAACCTCTATAATAGAGACACTACAACCAATCTCCATCAAAATTGAGAAAGTGTAACCCATAAGAGATAAAACAAATTAGAGGGTGGTAATAATAATATTTGACATAACCCGTGAATATGACATGGTTTTGTTTTGCGAGTTAGTGTAAAAAATGGGTTGACAACCTTAGGTCAATAAAGAAGAAAATTGTTTGTTTTAGACTTTTTTTATTTTGATTTTGATTTTTTATTTTGCGGGTTGGTACTTAGTGTAAATGGGTTAAGGTAAGAATTCTTTTGTTAGACACGAAATGATAGTATGATATTCCTACATCCAATTTTTTACATCCACTTCCATATTTTAAATGTGGATTTTTTTTTTTTTTTTTTTTAAATTTAAAATTTGAACATTTACACATTAATTTTGGAATGTGGATATTTGTGTAAAATGGTAAATGTAAATTATTATTGTAAGGTTGAAATTTATCAATCATCTTGTTGGCTTTATTCCGTGCTAATTTGCTTGTAATTTAGCACTTAGTAACCCCGTATTTAGGTGAGATTATTGTAAGGGTAGTGTGTGAGAAGAGGTGAAAAAAAGTTCAAGTATGTGCAAGAAAGCAGGGTTTCGCCGCTAGGATTTGCGGCTGACTCGCAACTGGCAAGCCGCCAACTGTAGGCACGTGAGATGCACACATGGGGAGCTGAAGGGTCGCGCCAGCTGTCGCACTACAGGACAAAAGTTCTAGGCTGGCCAGGCTGTTACGTCACGACTTGACCTCGCGACTTGGACAAGCCACGAGGTCAAGCCGCCAATTAGCCCTGTTTGGCAAAAACTGTTTCTTCGTATTCCAAACACTCACCACTATATATAGACTCTTATACCCACTAAATGTAGAGAGCTTCCAGAGAGAATTTTGTGAGAGAAACCCTAGAAAAAAACAAGATTGTCTCATCCCCAATCTTTACCTTAGAGACTCTACAAATTCCTCTACTCTCTTCCTCTCCATTGTCACATCCTTGAGAGGTCATTGACCAAATCCTTATCTCATCACACCTACGTCTGTGAGAAGGTTCATTTGGTGCTAAGGGAAGCAGTTTGGAAGGAATCAATATACATTGGTTGATGCTATGGGCTAGTAGCGGAATCCGGGAAGCTAAAAAAGAAATAGGTTCAGCGTAACCTCGTTGGAGCAAGAAGCTTGGAGGGCTTAGGTACTTGGGTAGATTAGGCTTGGAGGGTCTTCTGCTGTTTATGTATCCCAACTACATTCTTTAGTGGATTATTTGACCGCTTGGAGGGCGGCGGAGAGGTTTTATGCCGAGAACTTCAGTTTCCTCTTCGATAACACATCGTGTGTTATTCGTGTGTTTGCATTTTCCTTCTCTTTATCTTTGCCTTATATTTACTGCTGTGGATGTGTTTATATTTGGCATAGACTAGTTATCAATTCTGTGATTGGTTTATGTTCATGTTCCGCACATTAATTGTTTGATTATAAGCTTGAATTGATATTTTATTATTTGGGGTCCAAACGTTCAATGGTGTTTTAGACACATATTGAACTTTCATTTGGTATAAGAGCGGGTGCACTTGTTGTGGTTTTAATATCTGAGTGTGATCCTTGACCTCTTATTGAGATAGATAGGTCTCAATCCTTAAATGTTCCACCATTTTTTGATGGTAACAATTATGCCTTCTGGAAAGTTAGAATGAGGGCATTTCTATGTTCTATTGATGACACCGTGTGGGATGCGATTGAAATAGGTTGGACCAGGCCGGAGGCTGAAAAATCCACCTGGGATAAGGCAGCTCTTGCGGCAGCCAATGCTAACAGTAAAGCTTTAAACGCTATTTTTTGTGGTGTGTCTCCTGATGAATTTCATATGATCNCGGGGGCGCCCCCCCCCCCCCCCCCCCCGAGGAATGAAGCTTGATCTTTCCTTTTATAGGTGGGAGGGACCTTTAGGGCCAATTAAGGCCAATATGATCACTAAGAATTCTAGAGGGTAAAATGCTTTTACTAAATGTGAAAAACTCTTTTCCATAGTGGGCATCTCGGAAAGGGCACAACTAGAATTGTTCTTGAATAGTGACCTATCGGGGCACTGTTCAAAGATGGGTCAGCATAATTTGTCTTCTTGTGTCAGCTGGAACTATTTTGAATAGTGATTGGTGCTATCTAGAAGATCCTAGGGACTATGTAGATTATAGGCAGCATAAGGGTCTTGTGAGTCCTAGAAGGGATCAAAGGCAGGATACTGGTAGATGCTTTTGAAGAGGTAGGAGAAATTCTTTCTTCTTTCTCTAATTATGAAGCCTGGAGAAGTAACTGGTTGGCAAGATCTTTAATCTCTTTGCTAGATTTTCCTGTGATTGAGAAGAATTCTAGGCTTGATTGAGATCTTGTCTTCTGAGCAATAGGTCTTGATACTGAAGGAGGGAAATCTTTATTTATTTGACTGATGACTGAATCAATCTTAATACTATCCCACCATTTAACTGAAAACTCCCTAGTTAGCATGTTATTGCTGATTGCATAAGACCACATGCTAATCCAGTGGATCTTGTACTTTGCCGTCATGTGCAAAATTGCTGGAAACTAGGAATTATGATTGTTGACTTGAAATCTCGAAGTGAAATACTTGAGGGCGTCTTGGAGGGCTTTTGGAAAATTTTGGGGTACTGATCCAAACATTTCCCACCACTTGAAGAACCACATGGGGTATTTGGCCGTTAAAATTCTTGTCAAACATCATGAACCAAGAACGATCAAAATTCTTGTTCTGGTAAAATAAAACTTTTTCGAAGGCATCCATATAGTCATAATAACTATACTGGATTGTTGTCCCTTCAATTGTCCTGAGCATGGAGGGACGCTGTCCCCATTCCTTGCAATTGATGAATCTAGAGATGATAAACTTATGGTAGAGGACGATTGAGGTTCCTTTTTCTACTGAATGTTTTCTATTCGAGCAGGCTTTTCCTGGGTGAGGATACTCTTGTAGAACTTGATGGACTTTGGTGGATCCTTTGGAATAAAATGCCAATTTGGGGGAAAGTATTCCATTGCAAGTGCCAAAGGGTCTTTTAGGTGAGCCATATGAGGCTCAATATAAAACATGAATCCGAGAAAAGGCTTTTTAACATAAGGAGACCTTTCTTTTTTGGGATGAAACTGGGATGCTCTTTGGGACTGAATGAGGCCAAAGGGATCATCGACTAAATATAGGGTTATTGTCCTAGGGGCTGGGGATGCTGAGGCAGAACTGTAGCTGGGTTGGCTATGGGTTGATTTTTCATAATTGGGTTTAAGGATTGAACTTAAAACTGCAAAACGATTGCCTTGGGAGGTTGGGGAAACTGGGACTATTTGGCCAAGGTTCTTTGCCTGACTAGGTAAGTTGGGGGGAGACTATTTAAGGTTTGCTGCTTTTGTGTGTTGAAGCTGCTGTACTTGCCTTTTCCTGGACATTGTGGTTTGGATTCTGCAAGAATTCATGAGTAAGGAAATCAGGAATGCTGTTTTGGTTTCCTTTTATGAATTCTATATCAAAATCGAAAACTGAAAGAATGGCTTGCCATCGTGCAAAAATTTGTTTTGATGCAATGTTTTTAACATCTTTTTCTAAAACATGTTTTGCAGATTTACAGTCAATTCTTATTAAGAACTTTTGGTTTAATAAATTGCTTTGAAACTTTGAAATGCATAATACTATAGATAAAATTTCTTTTTTAATAGTATTGTAATTAATCTGTGTGGGAGTCCAAATTCCCGAATGGAAACAGACTATCTATTTAGGAGATTCAAGACTGACCCGCTGAAGGAGGATGCCACCATAACCAATGTTAGAGGCATCTGTCTGGACAATCTTGAATGAGTTTTCTGAGGGAATTCCTAAACAAGGGAGAGTTTTGACATATTTTTTGATTTCCTAGATGATTGAAGTATGAACTGGAGTCCAAGGTGTTGGATTGGTTTGAAGTCTATCAAAAAGGGGTTTGCATTTCTTCCTAAGATTTTGATAGAAGTCTGAAATGTAATTGAGAGATCCTAGAAATCTCTGAAGCTTTGTTTTGTCTAGGATTTGATTTGGAAACTTGTCTACAAACTAAATGGCTCTATTTATAGGTTTGACTGGGCCATGATGGATGTCAAAACCTAAGAACCGAACATGTGTTTGGAAGTTGTGTCCTTTCTTCCTATGGGCTTTTATGGCTGCTGGTGTAAACAAGTAACATGTCTCATATTCCTTATTTATGCCATAGACTTGTTCTACAGTCTTAACTTGGTAATCTTGCTTAAATGATTTAAGAGACCAAGAAGACTTATAGATCTGGTTGACAGGTATCTTAAGGATGTTCCAATCTCCTAAACCTAGCTCAACATCTGATAATTAATAAGATTTGGAATTGACAACTCCGGTTTCTTCTAGGATAGCTGGTATGGATGACCTAGAGTTGGCAGAAGAATTGCTTCTAAAAAATCTATTTATTATTTTTGAATTAAAAGTCTAAGTTAAACAATCAAAACCTAATTGCGTTTATCTTCAAATTGTTGTATCTAACCTTTGACCTATGACAAAGGGTACATTCCATGACCATTTGCCTTTTCACTTTAAGCCTCAAATGCATATCTTTGGCTAACACTGCCACTCGCTAAGAAACTGGAATTACAGGTCAAACTTGCACTCTTCTAGAACAAGCTGTGGGGCTAAACATAGAAACTTGAAAAAGAAAGCAACTGGGAGATAACTGGATAACATGAAGAATTAATCCCGAAACAACAAATAGCGTGAAATAAAAAGAATTTGATTACCAACAAATAGAGAAAACACAACAGATATGGAGGATAAAAGAGGAGCTGGGTTAAAATAAAATAGATGTAATCTTATAATGCATGCAAAATCAACTGAAAACAAAATTATTTTAACAATATATAGTGTAATGTTTCTGAGGCCAACTTGGCTCTGATACCAAAAAACAAGATCAAAAGGCCGACTGAGGCCACATTAAAATGCCGATTGAGGCCAAGTGATTACAAGATTGAGTGAGGCCATATGATTACAAGATTGAATAGATAGGTATGTTACTATTACAGGATTACTAAGGGATTCTATAAGAGGAGGATAATCTATATCTGGTATGGATGACCTAGAGCTGGCAGAAGAATTGCTTGTAAACAATCTATTCATTATTTCCGAATTAAAAGTCTAAGTTAAACAATCAAAACCTAATTACTTTTATCTTCAAATTGTTGTATCTAACCTTTGACCTATGACAGGGGGTACATTCCATGACCATTAGCCTTTCCGCTTTAAGCCTCAAACGCCAATCTTCGGCTAACACGACCACTCGCTAAGAAACTGGACTTACAGGTCAAACTCGCACTCTCTTGGAACAAGCTGTGGGGCTAAACACAGAAACTCGAAAAAGAAAGCAACTAGGAGATAACTGGATAACATGGAGAATTAATCCCAAAATAACAAATAGCGTAAAGTAAAAGGTATTCAATTGACAAAAAATAGAGAAAACAAAAATATGGAGGATAAAAGAGGAACTAGGTTACAATAAAATAGATGTAATCTTATAATGCATGTAAAATCAACTAAAAACAAAATTATTTTGACAACATATAGTGTAACGTTTTTTAGGCCAACTTGGCTTTGATACCAAAAAACAAGGCGTTTGAGGCTTAAAGTGGAAAGGCAAATGTTCATGGAATGTACCCCCTATCATAGGTCAAAGGTTAGATACACATCAAAAATGTTTTCTACTTCTTCATCATTTGAGAGATTCTAGCATGAAGGGCCTTCTTCATTATTATCTCAATGAGAAATATCACTTTGGTTCTTCATTTTCTGGTCAAGGAAATTATGATCGATCCTAAGAATAGTTAGGGCTTGGTCAAGCTTCTAAACTTCTTCTTTAAGGGTTCTAACTTCAAATTTGGTTTCCTTGATTTCTAGCTAAAGGTCGCTAACCGTGACTTCCTTCTTGGCTTTGGTAAACCTATTGAAGATTTTCTCTAGGTTAATAGGAGGTTTAGAAGGCTTGGGTTTGGGCTCCTTTGTTTCTCTGACTAGGGCTTTCTAAGGTACTGGGCTTTTATAACTAGGTCTTCTACCTTTTCTATTAAATCAAGGAGAAGCTCTTCTTGTTGGCTAAGAACATTGACTGATTTGTCCTTGCAACAACTGCCTTTACATCCTATCCTAATGTCTGGGCCACTAGAGGTACTGAAGGAGTCTCTGGAGGAAAATGACTAGTTTAACTGGAAATCTCATGATCACTAGAGCTATTAGAAGACTCACCGTCTGTGTTTCTAAGCTCTAAAACTTTAAATAACTCATCTTTGCTAGTTTGGTCAATTTGAATGTTGTTGATCAAGGCTTTGGCTTTCGACCTACACTCTGATTTAAAATGACATTTCTTGCCACATCGGTAGCACTCGGCTTTCTTTTTGTCGTGTCTTTTTGTGTAGGGTCTTTTTTGTTGACCTTATGGTAATATTTGGTTTTCCAATTTTTCTTATAGAAGTCATCTCTGCTGAAGTTATTGGACTTCTTATGACGTCTATAATACTTAGAAGCTGTTCTTTCTCTAGGGTATCTTTCTTTCCTAGACTTTCTCTTTGATGGGGCTATGGAAGGTAAACCATATTGGGTACAAAAGTTTCCTACTTCGTACTTGGCTTGGTTGCTGATCTTCATATCTATGCACATCTTTAGGCCTTCCTTGCAAATGACACTAGATATACTCCCATAAGTCAGGTTGTCATAATCTATGACTCCTGAGGTATTATTTAGGGTTTCTTTGATTTTATAGGTGAAAAGACTAGGTAGACCATTGATAAACTTCTCTTTCCAAAACAGACAGTTACAATCGTCTCTAAGCATGACTTTAGTGGTGAAGACATCTTCATACCATCTAAAGTTACTAAGGGTAGGACACTTGAGGTTACTTAACTGGTCATGTATCCTAGTTGTGATGTTATTGGGGGTTCCTATGAAGTGATCTATGATCATGTAGATCAAGGTATTGACTCCATCTGGGACAACTCTGCCTATAGCTTCGTCAAAGATGGGATTTCCATCATCATCTTTTTTAATTGCACTTCTGATCTGTTCTCTGGATTCTTCCGTAAGGTACTTATCCCACTATGACAGAAGTTTACATGTGAATCCTAAGACCAAGAGATCAATTACTTGGGTATGGGTGAATTCATTGTTGAGGTAGTCATTTGCTACCATGGTTAGGTGCTGGATTTTATTCATAATTTCTTGTTCTAATAATCCATCTATATTCCATTCATAAAGTTTATCAAAAGTTACTAAAAACTGATTGCTAATATTTCTTTCCTTAAACTGGAGGTCAGGGGGTGTTGGTTTGGGGTACCAATTTTTGGTAAGACTAGTTGGGTTTACTTTGGGATGATGAAGCCTATTCACTTGTAAACCTCAAAATTGGTTTTCTAGTTGTTCTATTTCTCTTTCAGATTTTGAAGAGGTTTGGCTAGAATTGCTAGCTGAGTAGGTTCCTGATTCCTTCTTAACTAAGTCTTCTAACTTTTGGTTTACTATTTCTAAGGCTGTTTTATCCTTAGATCTACGACTGGCTTGTCTACTGACTAGTAATTTCGCTAAAGGTTTTTCTAAAGATTGAACAGGTTTGACAAGGTTGTTGGACTGAGGGATAACCTTGTTTTCTACTCTATCTTCTATTTTGTCTAATTGCTTGCCTATAACATCTAAGCATCGGTTGGTATAGTTGTTTTGCTCCATAAGTTTCCTAATTGGTTTTTCTTCTTCAGTTGGTTTCTTGAATGGGGAAGCAACAACTTTTTGTCCTTGATGTTTGATAACTATGGTTTCTAGAGGTGGTTGGCTAGATTGGACTACTTGTTGGTTCTCTTTAGTCCAATTTGTTTTGGTAAGAAAACAAGATTTTTTGTGCCACTTAAAATGGTTTTCAAAGTATTCAAAGAAAGGTATTTCTGCTGATATTTCTTTCATGAATTCTTGCCATTTGGTGAGCACTTCTTTCTTTTGTTCTAAGGTATGGCTTGCTCTATAGGTTTCTCGTTTGACTCTGTTTCTTTCAGACTCAAACTCATCACCTAAGGCTTTCAAGTTTGGAACAAATTCCTTTTTCATGACATTGAGTTAGTGACCTATTAGAGCCTTTGTTTGCTCAAAGTTTGTAGGAGTTGGAGAGAATTGATTGTGAGAGGACTGATTCTCTTTCTCATCAACAATTGAGTCTTGTTTGGGAATGAAAATTTTCCCCACTAAAGACCTTTGAGTTCTTAAAAGATTCTTTGTATTGTTTTTCATTTTGATAATTAAAAAAAGAAAAAAGAAAAATGAAAAAAAAGAGAGGTTCCATTATTGATTGTGCATATATTAATATGTTTCACATTTATGTAAACCTTTCCATGCATTGCACGAGTCAATGACTAGTATCTCTTATAGTCAAGTAAGTGGTTTCGGATTGAATCTAACTATTGGGTTGTGGTTTGGGATTAAAATAAGGGTTGTGGTTTCCAGTTTGATTTTCAAAATTCACATTCAATCAAAAGATAGATGAGGAGTTTGAAGGATTTTTCTCCAAACTAGCTTGGAGAGAAACCTTGTCCTCTAATTGTTGGATTACATGTTTCTATTATATCTTTCATGCTTGAAAATTTTCAAAAAGATCAAAGATCAATTGCTATGTCATTAAGCAAATGTTATTTCAAGTTTTTGTAATCTAAAATTGTGTATAAAATATAAGTTTATTGATTAAATAGTAAATAACATCCAATTTGAATGAAATTTGATATGCATATTAAGAACATAAGGGATATAAAATTCGACGGTTAGATTTTCAAAATTCACACCAAAAAAAGATATATATGAGAAGTTTGAAGAGTTTCTCTCCAATCTAGTTTGGAGAGAAACTTTGTTCATTATTCTTATACTAAAATTTAACCAAACAAAAGGTACCAAAAAATGATGCTCGGTAATTGCTTAATTTCTTAT
>NW_027070130.1:0-2973 GCF_002906115.3 Quercus suber
TGTGTATATATATATACACTTTTTTATAAAAAAAAAAAAAAAAAAAATCTCAAATAAAGTAAGCATATGATTTTTCCTATAAAATAAAGTAAATAGATTATTTTAATTGTTATTAAAATATAATTAGTAATGGTCTTTTTGTAAATAAAATAAACAAATTGGGCAAAAGTTTCCTTCCGCTAACTTTTCCCATTTCCCAACCCACTCACATGGACTACACTATTTACTTCTCCTCTCACCTAACGACCTTTTCTTCTTTTTCTCATTTTCAACGTTCCCACTTCCCACGTCTCTTCAATCTTCAGTGGCTCAGGTTCTTCAGTCTCTTTTCTCCTCTTTTTTCTCTTCTTCTTCTTTTGTATTCTCTCTCTCACACCGGCTCTGCTTCATGCCTTCATCTCGTTCTTTTTTTTCTTTGTTTTTTTCCTTTCTTTTTCATCTCCTCTATAGAAGATCCAGTGGCAGTGATTTTTCTTTTTATTTTTTAAGTGGGAAAGAAGCCCAAAATGCGTGATTTCGGCCGAATTTTTCTATTCAATCTATGATTTTCTTTTTTTTTTTCTTCACTGCTGGCATGTCGGACACGTCGGAACCGCGTCAGAGTCGTGTCGGGCTGCGTCGGCGCGTGTCGGAGAAACGAAAAAAAAAAGAGGACACTCGCCGGACACCGGAATCCGGCGAGTCGTACCCGTTCTGGTGTCCGACACCGACACGACGCCAAAAATGGCGTGTCCGTGCAACCTAGGATCAAGGTCGCTTAGACAAGTTTTTAGTTGTTTAGCAAGCTCGCTTTCTCCAAACCTCTTCAGTTGAATGAAGGAATCTTTAATTTGATTGAGATTGTTCTGTATCTTCTCAAGTAGTTGAGAGTCAATCTTGCTATCTTCTTTTCCTCCCTCGCTGCTGCCCTTTCCCTCCGATTTGATCTCCACCTTTGGACTGCCATTGCCACTGGTGGTGGCGGTAGTAGTTTCAAGAGAGGGCTTTGATTCGAAGATGGGGCGATGTTCAAGAGAAGGCTTTGATTTGAGGATGGGGTGATGTTCAATCAAATTATCTATGGTTTGAACAATTTTTGTAAAGGGCAAGGTTTCGCCAGGATTTGTTTGTTTATAGTCAGAGGAAGACATGGTTGGACTGATGGAGATGAATGTTTTGCAAATTGCAAGGGTGAGAAAGAAAAGTGTGGCCAAGCAACTTGTTTTGTATGACTATTAACACATATTGAGCTGAGTCCTTATGCAAGATTATATAATAAATAGAGTTTCAGTAAAAAGTGTTTCATTTATACTATTGTCTTTGGATAATTGAAAGAATTCACTTAAGGAAATATAATATGAGAAAAGTATTTAAAAAAATTTGAAACAAAGATAAAAAAAAACTTCAAATTTTTATGTATTTTCTCCGTAAAAAAGTTATAGAACTGAAAAGATACGGTGTTTGAAAGATACAGATGATAAAAATTTATTGTATTCCTCGTTTGTAAAAACGCTATAACACAAAACCATTTAAGGAAAAAGATCTACAAAATTAGGTAGATCTATAATTTAGACTGTTAGATTATTTAAAAAAAAAATTTGACAGTTTTAAAAAATTAGGGCATATTTTTATTTGTTTTTGATAGATACATGAGAAAATGAAACCCATGATTTCTTCTCAATGATTATTGTTACTTATTAAGAGTAATGGAGAAAAATTAATTAACTTTAGGTGAGATTCAATCTTGGATCCCTTTTTCAACAATGAAAGACTTTATCGGTTAAACAAATTAGAATTCACAAAAATAAAACTAATTCAGATTGAACAGACCACGAATAACTAATTAGATTTGACCAGATGATATGCTTAAATGATGTAATTAATGATATAACCCAACGTAGTCAATCCAAGTATAATTATGGACTACCGCGCACCTTGGTGCAGTAGTCATTTTACAAGTATAAGTGTTTGAGGAGTGTGAGAGGTAATGGCTGCGATTCAAGTCTCCAAATAAGAGCTTCACACACATATATATTTAGATTATGGTAGAATAGAATTTTTATGTTATATATATATACATATATATATGTCATTTTTTTTTTTTCCATTTATAAAGAAGAGAAGAAAGGAATTAGAGAAGAATATATTTGAATGATATTGGATGCACGTATAATAACAAGTGAGAGGACAAAAAATTCATAATAAGGAGATATTACAAGTATTATATGTTTTATCCAATAGAGGCATTCAAGGTTTAAATCCTATCTCAAGTATCAAATTATGAAAAAATAAACAATTAATGATATGTTTTCTCAAAAAAAGAAAAGAAAAACAAACTAAAAAGAGGCAATAATATCTAGACAAACAATCAATCCGAATTTCATTCTTAGTCTTGTCAAATTGGTCACGATTAATAGGCATTTTTTTGCTAAATAGCGTAATTTTAAGAAATATTTAAAAGAAACACATCTGGCCAAACTTATTTAGTTATATAGCACTTTTTTTGAAAATCGAGTCTGTCAAACTAGAGTTTCAAGTGAAACTCAAGTTTACCAAACTCAAGTTCCAAGCATTATGAGCTAGCCTGACAATCTGATCAAACATAATACTTGGAAATCAAGTTTGGTAAATTCGAGTATCACTTGGAACTCAAATTTGACAAACCTCAGTTTCATAAAAGTGCTAGATAATTAAATAAGTTTGGTCAGATGTGTTTCTGCTAAATTTTTCTTAAAATTATGCTATTTGGCAAAATTGGCCCTATTAATATTCCAAGTTGTTGAGAATATAAAATATGATATGGGCTGGCACAACAATCTGGTCATGATGATTGGTTAATGGCAATATAACATGTACCATTTGACTCAAAAGTTTAAATTTATATGAATATAGTCCAATTATGTTATGTTAGTAGCTCAATGTTGTCTTTAGCATCCAATGTGAGATTTCACATGGGAATATTTCAACAAAATTAACGTTTTTTTTTTTTTTTTT
>NW_027070130.1:6617-9167 GCF_002906115.3 Quercus suber
AGAGAGAGAGAGAGAGAGAGAGAGAGAGAGAGAGAGAGAGAGAGAGAGAATAAAAAATTAATAAAAAAATAAGATGAGAATAAAAGAGTGAAAATAAAAGATAAAATAATAAATACTAAATTATCAAGTCATGCTATATAATGGAATAACATTATATTCTTATATAGTATCTTTATAACGCAATAGCATGACATCCATGAAATCAAAAGAATATATATATATATATATATATATATATATATATATATATAACAACTTAAAATTAGAAAACTAAATCACATCAGTCAAAAGTAGAATTCTAAATAATACAAAAATTCATCAACCTAAAGTAGGGATGCATAGAAAATAAATAAATAAAATCCACCAAAAAATAAAATTGAGAGAAAGAGAGAGAAATAACATTTTGTGTTTGGGAAAACTATGCAAAGAATGCGAGAGAGAATTGGAAATTTATAGTAAGATTACGGAAATAAGAAAAGCCAAAATTAAAGGAAGATAAAGAGATAGAGGACAATGATATTAAGGTGGTTAGTAGTGGGGATTGGGAAAATAAAAAGAAAAAAGGGAGGGGGAAATGTTGAAGAAAATATAACAATAAGTTAAGAAAATTAATAAGAAGGAAAAAAAAAGTTAAGAAAATTACCCCCAATATATTTTTTCCTTGACATGGTTATGCTACCCCAAATTATGGGAATGAATTGGATAAATGTGTGATGGGCAGGCGTGTGTTCAATCTCACGTTAAAATTTTATATACTAAGTTGAAGTAGGCTATATATGTCATTATGAGGATTCTAATTGTGACTTGACTAGTCTTTTGGGGATATAGTGCATATGTGACTAGCACTTGCTTGAGTTGTGACAACTACTACAAAAATAACCATATAACGTCATCTGGCTTAGGAGAACTACAAGAATGTTAAGAATTTAAGTGGGGAGATTCTGATATCCCAAATTATGTGGATGGATTGGATGAGTGTTGTGTAAATGTGTGTTGAGTCTCACAACAGATATTTACTAGGTCGTATTGAGTTATATAAATTGTGCGTAGCCCTAATTGTAACATGATTATTCATTTTGAGGAATCCACAAATGTGACTAGAATTTTCTTGGGTCATAATGGCACCGTTCTAACGTTTAGTTTTCAGATATTTTTATCCATCTCTCTAGGTTACACACATTAGAGATTTCATCTTTTAGGGTTCATTTGATACAACTATTTAAGAATTAGCTCTTTAAAAATATTACTGGTTTAATAATCAATGAATTAAAAAGACACTAATTGAAAATTAGGTGGAGCACTTAGTAATATCAGTTGATAATGATAACTAATATTTGCCCTGGTTTATACTCATTTGAAATTCTATCTTTTAAAGTGCCACATATATTTCACTCTTCTTTTTTAAGGAATTCGACCAATATGTTATTTTGAAACTATTTCTTACTTTAAATAAATTAAGCAACGATTCACACAAAGCCCTATACTTGCATTTGAATGTCGTTAAGAGTTTTTTTTTTTTTTTTTTTTTTGTTGGGCGATTAAAAAGTAGAGTGATAGAAAATAATGGAGATGAAAAAGTGAAGGAATAGGAGGAAATTTTAGTTTTCTCTCCTGGTTTGGTTGAGAATAAAAAAGTGAAGAAATAAAAAACTCTTTTAATTAAATGCACCAAAAATATATATCTCACTAGTTGAGTCACTGGTCCAACTGGCTTGGTCAATCCAACTATGGTTTTAATATAGATATTCAAGTCATTAGGGGTTTTCTTCTTTTAGTAGGATAAACACAAACAAAACTTGCTACAGTGCTTTACAAGGAAGAAATAAATTAGAAGAGTAAATCTATTATAAAGCTAAAGTTGAGAGAAAATTAAATTAAATTTTAAATTTGATTTTGATCGTTGTTTATATTTGTGCCATGTGTCTTATCTAAATTTGTTTAATTTTCGTTCTTTGTGAGTTAATGTTTTGCAAAAGTCAAAAAATCTAATATAAATAAACCATCAAAAAACCCAATAAACAAAAAAGAAAAGAAAGAGTAAACTCATGTGTATATCCATAAATAATATACACAAAAAAGTGAGTAAAACTCATGTATATATCTATGGCTTTAAAAAGTGTAACTCTTACACTAAGTATAATTTGAATTCAAATAAATGTTGTAATTGTGATTGTTTTTAATTGTATCTTACTATGCACAAGTTATACACTAGTATGAATGATATTGGAAGCACATAAAATTACAAGTGAAGGACACAAAAATTGAGGGTCCGTTTGGTTCAAGAATCCTAGTATCATTGTTTAAGTATTGTAAAAATACGTGTGTGTTAAAAAGTATTGTACAAATACGTGTTTCAATATTTAAACACTAAAACTGTATTTAAACAACTGTACCTAACACCCCCTGATATTAGAACTTAGAATTACTATATGTTTTCTCAAAAAAAGAAAAGAAAAGAAAAGGCAGTAATATCTAGACAAATACCTATATATATATATATATATATATCTTAAAAAAAAAAAAAATAAATCCTAATTTCATTTGTGGTAT